>NC_052503.1:65854119-66149038 GCF_016617805.1 Bactrocera tryoni | reverse complement strand
ATAAACCGCAAGCGCACACATACCGATCGAACGCACTTGTGTGCTCGTGTATGGGCGCTTTAAGGCAAATAGTTCAGTAGAGAGTTCTTCAGAAATAGAAATGACGTCAACGGTAGTATAACTTGTATAAGATTATGTATTAAAGTTGCCAACCGATCCAAAAAACACTACAAAGCCAATTGTAAAATCCTTGTTACCGTTTAAAACTCTTGAAGATATGATAAACATATTTCGACAAATGTATAGAGCCTATTGATTTCGACTTTAACTAGTTCACATGGTTAGTTGAGAATATGATAGTCAAGGAGAAAATAAACATAAAATCAATAATTGACTAAAGTTTGTAAGGATATATTCTGATAATCACCGCTAGGAACGCTAACAACTAGAAGACAAGTGTTGTTGAGGTTAATTCGAGAGAGAGAGAGAGAGAGATAATAAGAGACAACCGGAGACAGTTTTTGTTTGAAATTGTAGCTTTAAATCATTTAAAGATGGCTGGCAAAAAACTGACATAAATTTGAGTTAGAATGCCTTAAAATTTTCTCAACTTTAAAAAAATCTAGCGAACTGTTGTACGATTTATAGATAAATTTTGATGTCATATATTTACTATAGAACACATAATCAGATTATGGCTACCAGAGCGTGATTGAGGTAATGGCAATTCGGCTTCCACGGTTTTCGGAAAAATCTTTGTGGTCACACTCATTTCCATTTACTGTTATGATAATATTTGTCTTGTAATAATTAAAGCTCTATAACAATTATTGGCACTTTAAATGGATTTCGGAAGATACATACAGCACACATATGCTACTCATATACCTGAAACATACGACCAGCTTTAAGTCGAGTGCTGAACGAAGTAACACTCTCCAGTTTTAACTGCTTTTTTGTGCTCTTATAGTGTGTTGAATGGTCGTTTGGATATCATTAGTGCGACTGAGTGACCGCTTACCCGCTCCACTCCACCAGCAACTCACATCGATTATTGAAAGTGTTTTAAAGTACGACTCTGTTCGCTTTGTAATCTTGATTTACGACATTTGCTTGCCACGCTTTGCCACTAAAAGCCAGCAACAGCCACCAAATGACCAGAATAAGCCATAATGTGCGCTTAAAGAATTTCAATGAGTATATCGTTGTTGCGTTTGTTTTTATTGCCATTTTAGTTATTTTGTTGCATCAAATTAAATACTTGAGTTTTTATACCCCCAAGAAATGGTAAATCATAAATACGTTTCGTTGCAGATCAATTTAAAAGTGTTGATTTTAATTTTCTTTGCCTCAGTGGTCAAATTATGAGTTTAGTTAATTACCGTTTTTCATTGCTGAGCTTTGTATATACATATGTACATATAGATATATTTTTAACGTTTTTTGGATGCTTTCTCTGAGCGTTAAATTTTTCTTAGCTTATTGATCAAGTTACGGGTCATTAATCATTTTAATTCTGAGTTTTGATCGGATTTGAACTCGAATTAGTAATTTAAGGTCGTTATTACAATTTTATCGTTATTAAGCTTTACATATAAGTGATTAGTTATGTACATAGAAGTATATATGTATATTTTAATAAAAATATGAAGCTAGGTGATCTGACGATCTTTGATTAAATCTGCTGAAAATCGCAGAAGCGGCTGCATGTTTTGATTAGAGCCGTTCCTAAAAACATATTCGAAATTTAGCTATCGTAGTTCTTTTTACGAACAAAATAAACAGAATTCAATATCTGCGACGCATACTAATGTAATTTGAAATACTGATTCGGAAAAAATTATTTCGGGGTAGTGTGAAAAGTAGGCAGACCAAAGAATATTCTTCTAAAAAAGACTCTGACCTCTGATATCTCACTTTCAGAAATTTGGTAGAGCGGAATCGACACAACATAGGACAGGCGTGGTGCATAATGAAAAGTTAGAACGTTAGCTCTCCGGATACCCAGCCTCAGCAGATTATGTAAAGTCGTCCATGTCTGCGCATATTTTAACTTAAAAAATAGGGCTACTATGGTGGAAAATGTTGTGAAATTTATTGCATCTACCGAGTTGTAGAATGGTGCTTAGTTGGCACTCATTTGCAAACCTTTCAACTAGCCAACGAACCAATTAACCAACCAAGAAACATACAATAGCCTGAGTATCCCAGTGGATTGGGCTTATGTTGACGAGAAACTCACTGAGGCATGATTTCAGATATATTTTCTGCAATATAACGAATTGTGGACAATTGTATAAAAGAAACTTCGAATACCCTCTCAAATATACTCGTATATGTAATTGGTTAGCGTAACGAGCTAAGTCGATTTAGCCATGTTCGTCTGCATATATGCAAAGTATACCTCAGTTTTTGAGATATATGTACATATCGGTCTGAAATTTTACACAAGTATTTTCCTCTCCAATAAGATAGTCATTTGTCGGAACCACCGATATCATATAGCCGCCGTACAAACTGTTCGATCAAAATCAAGCTTAAGATCTTCTTATGCATATGATTTTATGCTATACCAAATGCACTTCTGAAGAGTATTATAGCTTCTTTGTTGTTGAGGCTAATTTTTTTGCTTTGTTTTTCATAAAAATTGACTTTTTAACTACTTACTTATTTATTTGCGACCTCCTAACAGATTTTCAGACCGAAAGTTTCGATTCTAAATTAGCAAATCTTGATAAATTTTATCGATACTGTACTTAATAGGCTGACTTTTTATCACCTTTGTTGTCCTCTTATATCGAATAACGAATTCATCGCTAAATGTGCATTTAAAATATAAAAAGAAATTCATTTTTCGAAAAGTCTAGAAAATTAAAAAGTTTTTGTCTTACAGAATAACCCGTTCGAAGATTTTCATACCTAACATTTCCAAAGACTTTAATTGATCCATTCAAGCATAACCTATTATGTGACTGTCTACCAGAATATTTTTTAACGACAGGAAGTATTTAGATTTCTTTAAAGGCGAAGGAGCGCCTAAAAGATTTTTGTGTGTTATACAAAACTTCTCAATACTTTTCCCACGAATCCACTGCAACTCAATCAAATTTAACAATAATTGCTATTTCTTGTGAACACTTCTTTTCTTCACCTTTAACTTTCACCCAATTTTTGCATCATAAATAATTATGATTCCTCAAAACCCTTTCGCTAAAGCTACTCAAGCGTAACCAACATACGCAATGAGGCGTGAAAAATCAAAGAACCGCTTTGCCGCAAAATGCGTGGGAAATAGCAATATGATTGACTAACTGAAGCGACTGACAAACGGCATTGACTGTGTGTGGGATGTGCGGAGTAAGCTCGCGAACACAAGTTGTTTATTAGCGCTAAATGACAAGCGTTTCAAGACGCCTCCGAGCATGCGCGGGAAAAACTGCTACGCAGAGTTGCACACAAATTTTATGGGCGCCCTAATCTACATACATAAATGCAACGCTGACCCCTGTATGCACGGCTTTTAAAAGTGAGCGCATACGATGTTGCAAGTAATTTGAAGTGAAGAAGTGGCAAACGAGTGCGCGCTTTTTATGTTAGTGCTAGTGGTTGTTGAGCAAGTGGTGGCTAAAAGGTTGTGGTTTTCCAAATTCACAAATTTATTATCAAGGGCACGCCTACAAAATTCAGTTAGGCAGTAAATAGCGTGGTTTTTCATACCTTCTTTTCTTGTTTTCATTTATAGTTAAATAATTTGCTGCAATTTCGTGACGCACTGCATAATTTAGCTTATTCCCCTTTATTGCGTTATCAAGTTTCTTAAAACGCTGTTTTTTCTTCTTTCAACAACGCGTTGAGTTGTTAAATTTTATCGCTTTCCAGTGACCCCTAATCTTTGGGTTGCTGTTGCATGCCACCAAATTTATACACCAGCCCGTACTGCGCGAGGGTGAGTTGCCATTTAACCTGCCTATCTCTTAGCCATCGCCTTGCCTTCTCTGTTCAATGGCTAACCTGTGAATTATAATTAAAACTGATTTCAAAGCGGCAATAAAACCGTTTCTCGTACAAGCGTTTTAACGCTTTGCTTGCGCCGCTGTGGCCTCACCCTAATTGCTTAGTGAAGAAGCAATTTTGTTCTTTCTTCATTCTAATTGCAGTTGAAGACGCCTGCAGCAAATTGGGTGCGTCACTATGAGGTTTCTTAATAAGTGATTTTGCTATGGTTCACTTGTCGGTGGGATCGGTCGGTTGATTGATTTCCAAATTTACATAAGTACATACGATTATATAGAAAATAAGTGAAAATGTGAGAAATTAAATGTTTTACAAGTGTTTAACATGTTTCAAAGACGATGGAAATAAATTAAGATTTGATTTGAGGCAGGAAGGAGATTCTCCAGGATGTGAGATCCTCTGATATGTGAAAAAACCGTAATGACACGGTGTTTGTTAAAGAAGCGATCTTCTGTGACTTATTTGGATTAATTATCGCTTTAGTTTCTGTTCTCAGATCAGAGTTCACTAAAATAACACTGGTCCCTGTTAACATGATAGCACTGTAACTTGACTTAACCCTGAAAATAAAATAACAGATAGCCTTAAAAGTATTTGGAACCATTGTTTTTACTTTTCTATTTTTAAGATACATATTGAACTTTAGATGGAGTCTAAAGAGTTATGTGCTAACTGCATAGATGAGGATTGTAGGCTACGTTGTTTTAACAGCAGCAATTTTTTCCTCATTGTTGCTCAGTTTAAGAAACTCTGTTGTTACAGCAACGTTATTAACAGCCTGAATCTCAGTTGTGATTCAGTACAATATACATATCTGACCCAACTGACAATTTCTGTTAATACTAGATTCACAGTAGCTCAAAAAGTATCCGCATAAAACGAGGGTATCCAAAAGGTTTTACTATTTTTACAACTTTTTGGCGGTGTTTAAAGGCTTCAGAGCAGCAAAGGTGTCACTGTGTGGGTATAAGGTCAAAAGTTGATGCAATTGAAGACATTTTTCATGTTTACTTCAAATTCCATGTGACTACGGTTCCCGTTACTGCTATGAACACAACAGTTCATCGTTTGCTTTCATCAATATTTTAGAGAATGATCTCTGAAGATTTTTATATCTGGTCTGGGGATTTACTTGTCTACATTTTTGGTTTGATTGTGTTTTTTAGGCCGATAGGCGGGCTTAAAATACATTCGCACCATATACTTATGTTAGGTATCATCGTACTACATCGGCATATAGGCACTAAAACACACCCTCCTTCCATCAAGGATACTTTCCCTTACCCAGGAACTACTATCGCATTACTGCGGGGCAAGGTTTCCAATGGTTTCCAAAGGGCCTATTGTAGGTCATTTCTAACTCTCCCGGGGTCCAGAGATGCTACATTTTGTAGACGGAATGAAGTTTTTTTGCTGTCTTTCCATTTTTCACACGTTGTATAGGTATTTTCGGAAATACTTGCGTCAGTTTACCTCGCCATGTTCCCCGGCAACTTGACATCTCTACATCTTTATTATGTTGGCGTCCATCTTAATTTGCATTCCCTTGTCTTTCAAACTTGCCAGAGTTTCAGTGTTTGCTTCCTCGAGTTTTGTCTTGTAAACAGCGCAGTAAGCTGACGTAACTCTCAGTGCTGATGTCCATTTTAGCAAGTACTTTACCGTCTATGTTTCACATTTAATGTATCGACCTATGCATATTCCGCTACTATTATATATTATATAGCACTGGATGAGTTGGGTGCATGAGCAGCTCCCTTCTATTAGCAAGTGGACTTCCAATCTCACTTTATTAACTACAGAACGTACAGAAATCTCAAGATATTTTATTAGTTAACATCAGCAACATCGAAATCGATTTCCTATCAATACGACGTTAGGAATTACAGCGAGGGATGTTGAAAGGTTGCTTGCAGATTGGTGGTTTATTTTTATTTTAATTTCAGTACTGTGTGTGACCCATAAAACTTTTGGTTCCTTTCTTTACCATGACTTTAACAAGAACGATGGCTTTGAAGTTCATGGAACAAGTGAATGATGGACTTACATCAATAATGGTATTCATTGGAATGTCTTGTTCTTATCTGTGTGTTTCGCTTGAGGTTCTCTAATTTTTTCTGTGATATCCCATACCTGCGGTTTCAGTTATCGAGTCGTCTCTGGATAGGACGATATCTGTTATTAGGTCTATATTTTAGATCTGTCACAAGCTAATGGTTCATTTAGTCCAATAGTGCATCAAATTCACAAAATTGTCATAATAAATCGAATTTTGAAAATTTCACACTTATTACGAATTGACGTCTACAACGTCTTTGGGGGTATCAATACCTAGCAACAACTTTTCAACAATATGCCTTAATATACTCTGCGCGTAAACTTCTTTTCTATTTCAGCAACAAACTTTTCCAAATTATACAATATTTACAAACAAAAGAAGTAATGTAAACAATGCGATATTTTCTATAGACACTACGAGTTGCATCACACAATACATACATGGAGGTAACCATGCATGTATGGGCATATGTACACCCACCCCACACCAACTAGAGCATCTGTGACTGCAGCTGTGCATCGCTGGCGGATAGTGGAAGCTTCCACTAGGTGAAGATATGCATTTATTAGAAGAAATGCGTATATGTAAGTGCATACATATTTACATACATACATATGTACTTGTATATGCGCATCTGAGCGCTTCTGTGAAACATAAAACAATTAAATTGGGGTCGCTGCCAAGCAGGGGGCCAACACGCGCACGCATAATGCATCATAATAGCGTTGTGCCGCTGCATAAAAGCTACATACAAGCATATTTGTTCATGAAAAATAATAAAAGTTTGAAAAATAAACTATTTTCGTGAAAACTTCATGGAAGCGCACAAAAATATATATACATACATATGTACATATATACATATAAAGTATATTGAAAATTGTGAAAAATTATGCTGGAAATCTGTTGCGCTGCCGCCTGCTTGTCAGTCCATTTGACTGAGTGATCTCTCATCGGCGTTGGTTGCTGCTTTAGCTTATTGTTGTTACAAGATATTGTTGTTGCTTTGTACAAATTCAAGTTCTCGTTGCTCCTTCTATGCCGTTTGTTAATTTTCATCTAAGCTGACGCAGTCAACACTTGGCAGGCGACATTTGACTTTGGTTTGTTATGCTTTTCATTATGACTTTTATACACAGATTGTAGTTTTTATTGTTCTTACGAATATGTCGGATATTTAGGTCAGCAAAGTCTTAACTCAAATTCTTTGTAGTTCATGTCAAGTTTAGGCATTTATGATTGCCGCTTTGTTTGGCCTCTTCGAACAGCTAAGCCAATGAAAATCGAGTGAGGCATGCCTCAACCTAAATCACGTAGAATTCGCGACTGCATTTAAGCTTATTATTTGAAGAAAGACTATTAATAAAACAAATGTTTTCAGTTTTGCTGTTTACCGGCCAATGGAGAATTTTAGAAAATTTAAGTCGTCTTCACATTGTCATTAGTCTCTCAATGACTGTCGCCGCTTGAATGTTAACTATTGAGACTTTTACTCAGAATAGAAAATTTTCTTCCAAAATTCCAAAGATATTTTTTCTGAAATTGCAAGGCTGACCCAAGATCGATAGAGAAAACCTTATGTTGAAACCCAACTTTTTGCGAGTTAGTGGCCGAATTAACAAAACCTGTCCATTATTTACTAGTGTAGAACGTTGTTAGTGTAGAAAGTCAGTACCGAGCTTGAATGAATGGCCCTTTACGGGAGGAGAGATTTCATAAATTTTAGTGACAACAATTAATATACAAATCACTGAACTTATTCGAATAATCCCTGAAAAATCCCAATTCGATCTGAATCCGTTCTTAAACGATTTAAAGCAATATATTTCCGTAACTAACAACATTCGAAAACGATCTCAGAGAACATATGTAAGTATAATTGACAAACATTGTGAGGAAATTTTCTCGATTTCCATTTCCTTGTGGAGGATTATGGAATTATTGTGAATAATAACTGGGCTTCAAGGAGCGGCTTTGAAAAGAGGATAGGCTGGAAGAGTAAGGAAATAGATTCCAACTTTTTTTGCCAACCTCTGAGAAGTTCAAACAAACTGAGACTAAAGTGTGGCATACACAAGTTAAATCGAAGGGGAACTGCTTTTACTTACATAGTCTGAAGCGACTGTTGACAGAGAGAGCATAGTTTACGGATCATTCTACCTAAAATCAGAAAACAATTCCTCTCTTGCATGAAACACTATTTTGGGGTTCTTAAACATGTTGATTTGGGTTATTTCACCTAATGGTGGGAGCAGCTGTGGTTTAAATTTAAAAAAAAATTGGCATGGCCTCGCCCTTTAATAGGCTTAATGTACATTTCTCTTAAACCGTTCAAGTCTAAGTAACCAAATTCGCTCAAAATAAATCCTATAAGAGTAGGGATCAAAATTTTAAAATCGGAATCTGCTCCACCGATTTCAACCAAATTCGGTACGTGACATTATTTTAACATTGCTATATAACGGTGTAAAATTGGGCGAAATTGGACTACAGCCACGCCTACTTTTCATATAACACATTTTTAAATTTCTTTTTTAAATATAACACTCTAAAACTGTTCCCGAGATTGTTCGAGCTCGTTCGCTAAGAATGGTACTCTGTATAACAGCTTTTTCACATTTTATGAGTGGTCCTGATGTACGCTTCCAGCTAATGGCTTCAGAGACGATCTCTGTGAATTAAGACACAGCTTTTCAGTGAGCTCTTTGGCTAAGAAAATAATCTCCCTCCTCTTCATTAAGATCAGTTGAAGATCGGATAAGATTCGTATAATTCTTTTGTCACCTTAACCAATCTGTGTTGGTTGTAAGGTTATGAATTGTTATTGTGCTAGAATTTTAGTATTTTAAAACTCTTTTACGACTCTGCATGAAATATAAATAGTGCAGTATACTATTAAAGTAAGCCCATATGTTTATACATAAGTACCAAACCTTAGAGGACCTCAAATTTCTGTGGGCCTCTTGAAAAATTCCTGGAACGCACGTGTTGCACACTTGTTTGCTTGCCACAAAACACTTGAGTACTCGTACAAACAGCGGGGGATACTGTTGCTATTCTAATTGCTGTTGTTTTTATTATTTCGGGCCATGTTGACATGTGCTACGCGAGACGCCACGACATATATGTAGGTTTGTACGTGCCATACGTGCTAGGGACTAGTCAAAACAGATTTGACAGAAAAAGAATTAGTTGAAAATTATATTAGTAACTCTGACGCTAAGCGGTATGGATATTTTGAAAGCGCAGACAGCACTTGAGATTTCACAGTGTCCCACTAAATTATGGTTTAAAGTGTTAAGCAGGCAAATGTATATAGTTTTGAAAATAAAATCTCACATTTTGAAATATGATGCCATTTGGACTCGAAAATATAAAAAAAAACCTCCTGGCTTGCTTAAGAAGGTGATATTCACTTGCCTTGTAAAATACGTACCAAGTGGTTCGATCTAATAACTCTAAGATTTAACAAACTAGTGCTTAAGGCAATAAAAAATCGAGTTCAGGGTATTCTTCTTTGACATACGTTTGAAATGTAAATATGAGTGTTATCGCTTTCTATTTATTTTTTATTGTAAAATATTATCCACGTTTTATTACCCCACTTTTTGTAGTGTTTGCCTTCAATAACAAAAAAAGCCTAAATGTAGGCAACAACTTTGAAGTTATAATTATTTTTACATAAAATGTAGCCTACATTTAGGGCGCAATGCTATCATAATAACAGGTAAAGGATAATAATTTATGTATGAAACGAACAAAAATATTTGTAATAATGACAAAATTTTTACTATTCTATAACTCCACTAAATAATACTAATAGCCTTGACAGACGGCAGCGTTAATCCAGATCAACTGCGCACTTAATCGGATCCAAATTTGTAGGTGACAGACGGCAGCTATTCGAGTTTGAAACTCTCATAAACAGCTCATTGTCCTTTTTATAATATTTTCAATGAAAATTGGTAGAAGATAAACATTACGGTTGTTAGCCGACCAATTTTTACCAAACCATTTTTTATTACAAAAACATATCAACACATTATTTTTAAAACTGCATCATAACATAGAAGTTTTATTGATATTATATTGAGAATTTGATAAACAGCTGTCAGGGTTGCTTGTATTTCATTCACAATAGATGAAAATTGGCCATTTTTAACAATGTTGCCAACGAAAATCTCACAAACTCCCTAAAATTTTGAGAGTTATTTTTGGATTCAGCAACGGAGTTAGCTGTGGTAACTCCTGAATTAATCCCGAAAAATGCAATTAATCTGGTTTAACGCTGCCGTCTGTCAATGCTATAACACTACTCTTCAGTTTGCGAAAGCAACTACCATGCCAATTAATATTATATTTACCTGCCAATTTTATTTCAATTGAAAATTGCTCTAGCTACCCAAAGTACCTTCGTGAATAACGGACAGTTTTATATACATGAAACCAACACTGCTTGCTGTGACGCTCATTAATCTGCCAATCCCAACAATGATCAGTGACCAAGCGATCGATTTTCGCATTTTGCTTGCGTTGCCTGTCAGCTGCCAGCTGTGCCCAATGTCCCTTCAATAACCATTTGATTGTGTCCGATTGCAGTTGCGAAGTTCTTTGTGTTTTTCCATGCAATTTTTTCATTCAAAATTTGCAGGCAATTTCAGTTCCTGTTGTTTTTTCCATTTTTTTTTCCAACTTTTTCAAAACATTTGTCATGCAACACCTTTAAATTGTTTATTGTTCTGCCCAGCCCTGTCCTTTGGACATTGTCGTTTGACAACTTGACACTTTTCAACCGAAATTAGTGCAAAAAAAGCGAATAGTTCAAACTTTATCAGGTGTTCAGATACATAGCAATGTTTTGCAAACTGCTTTCGTAACTCCGTGACTAATGCCTTTTATAATTTGTAAAGATATTGAAGGAAGTAGACTGATATTATTTGGGGTGTGTGTTGTGCCCTCCAGCCGATCTTAGTGCTAGATTTCGTACAAATATCCCCCCTAACTCTGATCAAGTAGAAAAACAAAAGGAATCTCCTCATTAATATGTAATATATGTATAAAGCCAAGAAGCTTGCTGAAATTTTAGTATAAAAAAATATTGTACTCAGAAAAACTTTTATGGAGGTCGACATTGTGTTTGTAGATCATTTGTTCTCTCAGTAAAATAAATCTCTTTGAATGTAAGGAATATTTGGTTCTTAGTTTATTAATAAAAGTACTGAAAGCAAGGTTGACCTTTCACGGTTGAGAAACTCGCTTAAATTCTACTTATAAAATATTGCTTTACAGGTCGACATTGAGTTTAAAGATCACATGTTGTCTAAAGAAACAAAATAAGAGGTTTTCGACTGTAAACTTTCAGATGAGCTTTCACAGCTAAGAAACTTGCTTCAATTTTGATGTTTCAGGCATTTCACTCAGACAAGTTTTTACAAGTTATCAATGAACTCACAGATAATCGTTTTTGTCAAGATAGTGAAACGTTTCAAATTTCAAAAGGTATAACAAATAACAAGGTCATCGCAGCCATCACGGATTATATTAAACAAAAAAAAAACACAAAATATCTCTAAGATCCTTAAAATGAGCTTATAATATTTGGATCAGCCAACTGCAATGTCGTCCAGTTCTTGTTTGGTTCGACCGGTTTTCTATTGACTAACTTTGGACGGAGATAACTTTCCTCTCCTGTATGTATGTGTTACACATGTAATTACGTAAAACTATGTGGAAGCAGTGGAAAGATAAAAATCACCGCACCTTCCAGTTACGTTTCTCGTACGAACAGAACTCTCTGTCTCCACTGCGGTTGTCGATAAAATGTTTCCTCCTTTACTAAAGACTTCGGTAGTAAAAAGCAAGAAAAAACGTTAACTTCGGCTTCACCGAAGCTAATATACCCTTCACAGGTGCATTTCTTTTACTAACTATGTGTTCAGTTTGTATGGAAGCTATATGCTATAGTAATCCGATCTGAACAATTTTTTCGGAGATTACATTGTTGCCTTAGAAAATAATCTATACCAAATTTGGTGAATATATCTTGTCAAATGTGAAAGTTTTCCATACAAGAACTTGATTCCGATCGTTCAGTTTGTATGGAAGCTATATGCTATAGTTGACCGATCTGAACAATTTCTTGGGAGATTACATTGTTGTCTTAGGAAATAACATATACCAAATTTCGTGAATATATCTTGTAAAATGTGAAAGTTTTCCATACAAGCATTTGATTCCGATCGTTTAGTTTGTATGGCAGCTATATGCTATAGTGGTCCGATATCGGCCGTTCCGACAAATGAGCAGCTTCTTGAAGAGAAAATGATGTTTGCAAATTTTCAAAACGATATCTTAAAAACTGAAGGACTAGTTCGTATATATACAGACAGATGGACGGACAGACGGACAGACAGACAGACGGACATAGCTAAATCGACTCAGCTCAACATAGTGATCATTTATATATATACTTTATAGGGTCTCTGACGATTCCTTCTGGGTGTTACAAACTTCGTGACAAACTTAATATACCCTGTTCAGGGTATAAATACCATTATAATTTGTGAATTGTTGTCAATTTGCCTCTAGATATGATATCTTATGAGTAGTATGGTAAGATCTTATTTGAACAGAGACAGTATATGCTGTATATACATATGTATATCTATTATATGCGGTGGCTCCCAAATATTTTCAAATAAGGTGAAGCTCTTGCTAAGAATATACATTAAAAACAACTGCAAGTTCTAAGTCTAGAGCTACAAATTACTATCCGCAATGTTGTATTTGAAGTATTTAACTTTAAATTTAGAGCTTAACAGAGATCTATTCCGAGTTTAACAAATTTGGTGACTACATTTCAGTAAGCTTAAGCGTAATCATCACTTCTCGCTCATTACATTTCATAGCAATTTCTTCACTGCCATTATTATCTTAATCTACTTCCATTTATAAAATAAGTTTATTTATTTTTTGTAACAAAATTGCTGATATTCCACTTGCTGACAGCAGCTAAGTTTTCTATTTTTATGTGCCTTGAATCCCCAAAGCACTTGCGGACACACAATTAGCGTCTCACTCAGAACTGATAACCCTTCCACTTTCACTGGACGCGCAGCGTCTAAGCAATTTGTATATACTTAAGTGCATATATAGAAATTTATATGTATTAATTGTACATTTGTCGGGCATGAACTCGTAAATTATCGCTTCTACAGTTGCAGGCGTAGACATGACGAAGTGGCGTAGCGTTCACATCGAAATGGCTTTGATTTGTTTATTTTCTATTTGGGTCACAGAGAACAATCAAAAGCCAATTAAATGTTATCAGTAATAGCTTCTAGTTATATGTTGTTGTTATTATTATATATTAAAGTGAATGTAAAGCTTCGAGTGGTGATTAATTACTTTTAAAAATCTTTAGCTGTGAATGTGTTTTTTTTTTTAATTTTGTTTGGAAAATCGACAATTGTGGGATGTGGAGATTAACTGTAAAATTGCTTGAAGTGGAATACTTAAAAATGTTTAGAAATATGCATTCTTATAGAAACTGTTTCTATTTTTTTAATACTACAAGTCCAAATCTGTTTCGACTCCTCATAATTACGTTAAATCAACAACATTTACAATTTCGGCAAAGCGTGTTGGGCTCTTGATGTTTAGCATACCAATATTTTTACTTTTTCGTTTCTTGCCCTAACCCTAAAATTTCTATAAATTCACATTACAGACAAATATTAGAATTGAACCTATTAGTCGAAATCTATACGTTTCTTCTCCGAAACCCGCCTCAGAGCTGCATCTTACTTTAACAGACTTAAAGTTATTACTTGTACTACGTCGAACTGTAAATCGCTTTCGTGTTTTATTTCATGTTGGGATGTTATATATGAAGGAGGACTATTTTTGTTATTATTTAAAATTTTATATTTGTTTTAAGCAAACCAAGCAACGGAAAAACACTGATCTACGAACAAGAAGCGGAGCGTTTTAAAGTGCTTGGAACTACACGGCCAAACTTTAAACGCGTTATACTCAAAATGGTGTTTCTAAAGTCGGTGACAATCATTACTCGAAGATGGTTAAACCGATTAGTCTCAGCACGAGCTGCTTAAGTATATTTTTTATAAACAATTTAAGTAGGAAATTTAGGACGAAATTGATTTTTTCTTTGGGAAATCGCCATTTTGTCTAAAAATTTTATTTTACTTATTCTTTCGATTTGATTTACTAAATTTAACAATATTTTAACTAAATCTGTTTGGTTTTTTGTTTTCAAAGCATCCAATTCAGAGGCATAGTAGTCACCGCAAAACGTTTTTTTTTTTTTGAGAGGAGCTCCCGGAGATCAGCTGTAGTTCCTTTCCAAATAAATATTTTTATTAATGCTTAGTTTTAGAATACTGATAAAAGACACCATAATATGTGTCAAATTTTTGGACAAATAAATTTAAAAGTTTTTTCTCAAAAAATTCCGTAAAATTCGCATCTTTTCGGCCTTCAAACTGAATTTTACCCCTAATAACAAATTCCAAATCTTGAAAATAATTAAATCTAGCAGATTAAGTGCAGAAGAGGGCCAAATTTCCCTCACACAGACTTTAGTCAATCCAAATTTAAGAAGCATTCTTCTTGTTACTACTCGACAGTTCTTCAGGGTATATGTCGATTAATTCTAACTGCTTCTCAGAGAAAGTCCGACCAAATCAAACCAAAATATAACAGAATCAGTGGAATCAATTTGGTATAGTCGGTCAGATAACCTTTGAGCGGTCATGAAAACTGGAAAGCCTGATAGGCTTTGAACAGTATACCGCCCGTAGTATCGGCTTCAGTATTTATGAAATTTAATACAATTCTCGAATATGTTTTATTATACAAGCCACGATAAATGGATAAAATCAAATATAGTATAGCGTTGTGGATTGGAAAACATGCGGTATCCCAAGTAAGTATACAGGGTCTACCAATAGGGTCTTGACTCACACGAGCTCACAGTGTTCATGTTTATTTTTCATCATTTAATGTTTCACTTTGGTACTACGCTTGGAAATTCGGCAAATTATTACGCAAATTTAGGTTCTCCGGTGGCTGCTTTTCATCGAAACTTGATCTTCTTATATGTATGTGGCCCATTTGAGTCTTAATGGTTTCCTTAATAAACCAAATTGTCGCTTTTGTAGAAAGTCATGTTCACGTGTGATTCAGGAAACCCAATAATTTGCCGTTTTGCGCGGATTTTTGTATGGCGGCATCATCAGAACTTATTTCTTCCGAAATCAGGCAGCAAATGACGTCACCTGTACTGTAAAACACGATGACTTTTTTCCCGGAAATTGATGAAATTCACGCGGACGATCACTATTTCTAACCAGACAGTGCGTCGGCTCATGTTGCACGTCTAAACAGGGACAATTTGTGTGAAAAGTTTGGCGACTCGTTTATTTCGTCAATTGGCCGCCAAGGTCATTCGATTTAATCCATCTAGAGTACTTTAATTAGGGGTTATTAAATCAAAGGTTTACGCCAGTCAACTTCCAACTCTCGGGCAGCTTGAAGACAACAATTAGCGCACTACGGTCGAAATTCCAGCCGAAATGCTGCACCTGATCATTGAAAACGGAGCCGAGGTGATCGTTTGGACGACGATTTGCTCAAATCATAAATGGCATAACAAACAAAAAACCGATTTTGAGACATAAACGTAATTATATTTGACTGTCAGTCAAGCAACAAAACATCTAAAAAAAGAAGTCTACAAACTTGATGAACTACCTTTTTCTAGACCCGGAATTGGCGTGTCAAATCGAGTCTTTAGATATTTTCAATGCAAATGAAATATGAATTTCAAGCATGTTGACCAAATTAAAAACAGTTTTCTTAGTCGTCTGACCACATAGACAGCATTAGGTACTATACTATACTAAAGCTACAAATTACGAGCATGGCATGTCTTGTGTTTTCTGCAAGATAGAAAACACACAATCTAAAGGATCTTGCGAAATGTTTTGAGCATATAAACAATTTTTGCATTTTAATGGAGTTATTTTGAATATCGATCGCTTGCGTCAGTCTTTATTATACTCGTTATTGTAATCAATAAAATGTTATGCTTGTTTGAAATTTCGCGCACATTGTAATTTTGATTGGTGGAGCAAACCAAAAAAAAAATTAAATAATATAACGATCACTTGACCACACTAAACTGCACCCGAGCTGCATACGGCGATTATAGTGTGTGGCAGCTAGTCGATGCTAAAGCCAGCCCACAAGTTGCGTGTATGACTGGTCAACGATTAGATACCGTTACTCAAGTTTTACTTAGAAAACCGAATTATAGGTATGCCAGCCTTTTTCCTAGTGCCGCTTGCTATTAAAACTGATTTTTCGCGCTTCGACCGCTAATGGCAGGGTTTGTGCTTACGTTGTTGTTTTTGGCAAGCTGAGCCAGCCACTTGGTCGACTTGCCGTTATGAAATACTACTCATTATTTAGCTTGTTGTATTTGTTGTTACTTTAGTTTTCTTTATGCAACAATTTAGCTCGGGTCTTAACATTGTAATATACAGGGTGCTAATTTTATTTTAAATTGCCTCGGGGAAACTATAATATGACTTGATTGCATTATTATGTAAAAGGCTAGAGTTTGATTATGACGTATGGGCATATTTAAGCGCGGTTATGGTTAAAGTATATATGTAGATATATTGAATGAATTGAGTATAATGTTGGGTAAAGTATTTATATTGTCTTCAAAATATCCTTAACATTCCAGAACTATTGGCTATTAAAAGACTTTATTTTTATTAACGATAGAAGTTATCACTTTGCGGCATATTCTTATTGATCTAGTGCGAAAATTATGGCAATTCTTTTTGCTTTGTCACATATTCGCATCGGATAGGCTTTGTAGGTAGTAATTCCATTCCAGAAGTATTTATCTAACCTATCGTAGACTCCTAGTTGAGACAACACTTGTTGATTTATAGCGAGTGTTCAATAGATGGTATGCTCCCGTGTAGCTTGTCTAATAACTAAAAGGTCTAGTAACTATTCTAAAGTATCCATTCTCGCATATCATACAGCGCCGTATCACTGGATTTATATTGATTACTAATGTTAGTTTATACAGTTAGTATTTCTCAATCACTAACCTATCTATCTGAGGGCCTTCTTTCGACCTACTATATCTATGCTATTGATGCAAATATTATATACCTAAATCACGAAGAAGGAAAGATGGTTTTGAAACAGTAAGTTAGCTCCAAATTTAATTGGACTACAAGATCAAAGCAAGAGTTTTTGGTCTAAACTCTATACAGCCCATTGAATACGAAAGTAGAGGGTGATCCCTTTCGAGGTGCCTTAACTTTTTTAAGAAAAAACAGAAACTTCAATGGGAAGAGGGAATGCTTATTATCATTTGAAAAAACACTATTTAGCATTTATTTTTTGAAGATTACTTATTTAAACTATTAGCCTCGGTTACGTCTCAGATGATCCATCCGTGCAGTCCAATTTTCGATGACTCGTTCGAGCATTTCGACTGGTAACTGGGGAATGACACTCGTGATGTTTTGCTCCAAGGCCTGAATCGAAGAGGGATTGTCCGCATAGATTTTAGACATTACATATGCCCGATCTTGGTGGAAAATCGACAGACCTAAAACGTGAAATCATATGCTCACTGAAGTGTTTTCTCAAAAAATTCATTGATTGATGCGATGTTTGGGCGCCGTCTTGTTGAAACCAAATTTCGCCGAGATCACGAGCTCCAATTTCGCGCATCAAATAGTCGGTTACCATGAATCGTTACGTTCTTCCTGGCATCATTTTTGCCGAAATATGGACCGATGATTACACCGGCTTGCAAACCACACCAAACCGTTTTTTGGATGATATGGCAGCTATAGAATCTTTTCGTCGCAAATGCGGAAATTTTGCTCCTTTACATACGCATTGAACCAGAAATGGGCCTCAACGCTGACCAAAAAAAAGCAAACAAATATTGTAGAGTGTTAAATCCAACAGTACGAATCGTATAAATCAAATAGCTTGGCATAATCAAACAGAAATCCGATAGCCAGTGGTCTAAATTCGACTCGAATACTTTTTGTTGCTTCGCAATTACATTTTTGAGAAGACAACAAAAATCTTAAAAAGCGAACCGACATTTTCCATGTTAAACCGCCCAGCGGGAAAGGAGGTAATAAGAGTTTACCCGCGGTGAGGCCTGCTAATCGTATAAGGCGACTAAAATGCACAAATTGCACCATGTACATATGTTGTGAGTGCTCGCTTTAAGTAATAGGCATAGTCTAGTTAGAAATAGTGTAATTATACTAATCTTGAACTAAAATGTGATTCCTACCAATGAAAAGAACTTGAGGTACTAGCTACAAATGTCAACAGTCATGAGCTGAATGGGGCACAACTGGAAACCGCTACTGCCATATATGCTGGGAGAGCTAACTTTGTGTCAGTTCAATTTGGAGTCGCCTTGTGGCCTGGTGATGGACACAGAGTATTGCAGAGGTTTTAAATGGGATTCGAATCCGGCCAAGGTGTACATTCCGCCTTACCAGCTGGTTCCATCTAATGCTTGCATTGTTTGAGGTGTTGATAAAGGAATTGTTTTGATCCGCACCGATCTTGAGCACCGTGGATTCAGGCTGTCATAAGGCAGATACCCACGTAAAACACAACGTATGTTATTCAATGTTAATACCTATAGATCAAAAGTGCATATTGTATTTTTAGAAAAGTGTATTGAAGGATTGATTAAATTTAGAAATGGGAATATCGATCACTCAGTTGAAGAAGACAAATTGGCAATAAAGTGAGTATAATTTAGAAAGGAGCTAAGAAATGATGTAGAATAATATTCTTAATACAGAATTTTCTATTTCACAGCAACAAAGGAGCCCGTAACCACAAAATCGTAACCCAAATGGGAGCTAAATAAGAATTGTAGGTGAAATACAATACAACAAACGCTTCAAAAACAACAAACGTGAATATGTTGCATGCAACTGAGTGCCGTTGTGGGGCAAAGATATGGAAGTGCCACAACAATAAAACACAGAAAAAGTGCTGAACATAAAAGCAACAACAAAAAGTGGTAGAGCATAAAAGCGCAGTTACAAATAACAACAATAACAATAACGGCGCTCGCCTCTCCGTGCACTTATGACACGAACGTAGCGTTGCTTTAATGCGCTCTCATTGTTGTTGCTTTGCTACACTACAACCGCGTCGCGCCAGACATACTGGCGACGCTTGTGAATTTTTGTGCCGCCAACCGTGCTCCTCCACGCAGCCACGGCAGCCCGCCGAACAGTCAAGCGACCATAACGCCCAGTCAAAGCAAAACCACGGGCGCGCTGAGACCCAACTATAGCGTTTTTGTTGTGATGCATGTGTTTGTTGTACAATGTACATACATAAATACGAGTATATACATAGTTGTTGTTGCTATTGTTTGCTTGATTTTTCACGTATTTTTATGATTACGAGCGCGCACAGCAAGCAATCGACCGACTGACTGAGCAAACGAACGCGCCGGCGAACCAGCGACCAAACGAACAAACCTGAGCTCGAAGTACTACCAAAGATGCTGTTGATTTTATTATTTAATTTTTTCCTTCTCTTTTTTCACGTTTTACTTCAGTTTTTTTTTTTCTTCATACATAATGTGCACTTCGGAGGCAGCCTATAAAGTTGTCCATAAATACACAAGCCAACGCGCTGGCCAAGCATACAACAGTGATAAATAATGAAAAATTGACGAAAAAATAACAAACGAAAGAAAAACACAAACAAATAAAATAAGCGTTGCGTTGTATGGCTATGCTTCAAAAGTGTGGCAGTGTATGGCGCATGCGTTGCAGCATGCCATGCCTGTCGTGCTGCAACACAACGTCTTCAGCTTGTTGCTTGCTTACAATCACCACGGCGCGACTTCGTTCGAGCTCCCTCGCTTATGTGTAACAGCATCGATCGGGTTTGTTGCCCTTTTAAGGGGGCAGCTGGCTTCTTATAAAATTTTATGGTTTGATTTTTCTCTCTTTTTTGCCCTTTTTCCAGTGATAATGCTCAATGTTGAACCGCACTCATGCTATTGCCAATAATCCCTAGCTGCAGTTGGTTGCATTTCGTGTAGTCGCAAGCCGTTTTTTTACAGATTCTTTTTCCCTAAACATTCTCGTTCATGCTTATTGGCGTTCGGGCGATCCATACTTGTGTTTTTTGAGGGGGATTAAGGGTATTACATCCACTTGTTGTCGCTTGGCGCAAAGGCATAAGTGCGTATGTCTCTCCTGTGTGCTATTGCTTGTCGTTATGTGGGCTGAGCAACTTGAGATTGTATTATCTAAAGTTTTGAAATAAATACATAAGTAAAAGAAAGAATGGTATCCCTCAAATACCATGTTTTGAAGAAAGTTCCGAACAAAGGATTTTCCTTTGACCCTAATATAAATTGTAGTAAAAAGAAATCCATTATTTTTGCTTTGAATTCAAGGTTTTATATAGGGCAGTTAGAATGATCCGATTTAGCTCAAATATGCACGGTTTTATGTAATGTATTGTTGCCATTTGAAAAAAAAAAAATCAGTGGTAGTCGTTTTTCATAACATTCTCTAGAAACTTGGTTTGAAGCACGGACTATACGGTGAATGCTAAAAACCTTAACACCCGGCGATCCATAGAAGGATTACAAGACCACTATTTTCTACCACAAACCTGTTTTTGAATCCTTCGAATCTATTAAAGTAAACTTGATAACGGCTGCTCCGCCGCCCAGACTCGGCAAAGGTGACAAGTTAAAAAGTTTCCCTATTTAATATACACCCCTAACAAATTTCTTTTTCAAATAGTTGCTGATTTTGTTCTGCAATACACTAAATAGGTGGTTCAGCTTAGCATTTGAAATGTGAATAACGAATTTCACAAGTGATCGATCATCGATCGTGCAGCTCCAAAATTAATCGCTGACGTACGATCAACGCAAATTTCAACGGCAGCGTTTCAGTTAAACAGTGCGTGAATGCAAATCGAAGGAAAAGAATACAAAATTATATGCATTTGATTCCCACGTTACTGCAAAATCAAGAGAGCCGCCTATGTGCTAATACGGGGCACCAACAAAATGCAATAGGATAAAAGAAGTATTGCTGCCTTCACTCCCCCATTCCGGCAAACGCATGAATTACTACTGAAATGCTCAGCTTTTTAGCTGGAAATCCACGGCAATGAGGCAAACACAAAGTAAAGGGATTTACAAATTGCATTTAAATGAGTGCAATGCCGCATTTGCTGCCGATCAAGCGACGCATGGATTTTCAATTGAATTTTGAATTTTCACACGCCTTCAAACACGCGCATAGAAAGAGAGGAAGCAGGAGAGAGGGAGAAAGAAATAGAAGTGCGCACAGGTGCGGGTGAATGGGTAAATGAGCGGTGTGGCAGCATGTAGCAGAGTGGAGTGTTACAACAAAGAAATTATGGGGGACCTTAAATGCAATTGCTGTTCTTTCTAAACGTTGCTGCTTCTTTTTCGATTTTTGCTTGCAAACCCCATGGTACAATGGGTTTTTAAGGGTGTGCACACACATACACACGCATTGACATAGTTACTAAATGGATTTGCTACGTTATTATTTGCCACAAAACAGCAAGCAATGCTGACAAAAGGAAGAAGTGGCAGTTGAGGCAGCAATAGGAATATGCAAACATATGCATTTGGATATGTATGTATGTATGTACGTAGAAATATAGGCATTGCGTGTTTGAAAATGCTGCTGTGCTATTATCCAGTTTTTACTGCACAAAGAAAACAAAAGTGAAAATAAGGAAAATAAAAAACAAAAAACAAAAACAAAAAGTAAGAAAGACTCAGTTTCGGACCGTATCTGCTATACGATGCTGAAAATTCAAATATTTTTAAATGTTTGAAAATTACTGAAAAAATGTATAGCACAAATTGAGGTAATAGAATAAATTCTGCGTAGGGACGAAGATGAATCCGCTGAATGGGGTTTTGAAAAAAGTTTTACCAATTTTTAACAATCTTGGTACGAATGCGCCTAGTGTAAGATTCGTGATAGTGATTGGTATGATTAAGATGTTTCATATAATATATACATAGATGTATATTAGGGTTTTTTAACTATTTATTTTCTTCAGCCCCATCATGAAATTTCCTTGGAAATACCCTAAAAAAAAATCTCTGAAAATTTGAGCCTTTAATATTAACATTAAGGATTGTACCAAGGCATGTACAAATTTTCTATACAAAATACACTACAATTGTAATTTTTTATCTTTAAATTTCTATAGCTCAGAGGCATTTTATGGCATCGCTTTGACTTTAGACACATATTCCTCAGAATTGAACACTCTACAAAAATGTCCATTGCGACAAAGTTAAAACTCACACCGGTGAGGTAGTACGGGGCTCTAAACCCGATTTTTCGTCGAAATTCGCATTTTTTGTATATATCTCGCAAATGACAAAAATGTACCTGACAAACTTGTAGGAAATTTTATTATAAACATATATATATATTTCATATAATCTATTCTTACGAGGCGGAACCTAGGTAAAAGTTGGTGACCATAATAACTCTATATATCGGCCTAAATAAAATGTAGGTATGACAATCTCATCGCGCAATTTCGAAAACTTTTGTCGAAGATCAGAAGGATTTTCTTATATAATTCAATATTTAGAAATATTATAGATAATACAAATATAATGAATGTATTGCTTTTAAACTGAATGTATTGCTTTATCACTGAAATTTGGTCTTATGTAAAATAAACCTGTGGGTTCTGTACTCTTCTGCACCATATTTGCAAGCATAATCGACTTTGTAGTGGCAAAAACGACGAGAATGCTGGTGTTCAACTGGTCAGTCGTAGCTGGACTGTGGATACGCCCATATAAGATGTAGAAAACAAATACTTTTTGTAGTATATCTAAAAGCGAGAAACTTTTTCAATTCAAGCGGCTAACATTCTCCTTCATCAAATCCACAGCGAACTTATTCACGAAGTGGACAAAGTCATATTTCTATCGATGACATTACAATTCCGCCTATACTCTTGCACTCCGAATATGACCGTAATTACAGACGGTAGCCGGAGCTCTGAGAAAAGAACAAAGAAACGCTGTTAGCAACTTACAAGGACAAGACTGAGACTGTTACAACAGATTAGGCGTCAGTCAGTCCGTGAAATAGAGGAGACTTAAAAGTCTTCTTCTCTCCCATGAAGTAATACTTTGTCTAGTGTTCCCGTGGGAGAGACATGAGATGGGAGTAGATTAAGTTTAGCGGATTAAAGTACCGCACTCCGGCTTTTGATGCTTCCTCCTACTAAAAAAAAAATTTACAAGGAAACTGGCCAGTTCGGCCATCAATTACGCAGTATCGGAATTGTCTCCTCAATGGGGTGGAACGCAGATGAATAAGTTTCAGACATGTCAGAATACTGCGCTGCGTATAATAAAAGGATGTTTGTCATCGAACACCTATGTACATAAAGAGGTCCGCATGCTACAGGTTAAGTAATACAATAAATTCCACTCCAGGCAGCTTTCTACGGGGATGGTTTCACAGTAGTCGGCATTCTATTATAGATTAATCCTCAAGAACCTTCGTTTTGAATATTTTAGTATATTAAGCTCTGAATAGAGTCTGACATCCCTGCGCGCATCTAACCTCCACTTTGCATGCCCCACCCCTATTTTTTACGTATTGACCCCTTCGAAACAACACCTTTCCTGGACTTCCTTTGAGATTATTTCCATGAAAAATTCCCTGCGCTTTCCTCAAAACAACGTCTAGATATCCGTTACAAAAACGACAACAATTCAATTGATGGCGCTATTTCTATATATTTTGTGGTCGTCGTTCCGCTCGACATATGTATGTATGTATTTTGCGCTTGAAAATTAGGCAAGTGAGATGAAAAGTCGAATCCTAGAAAGTGTCTACAAAAGTCTTTATTTATCTTCGTTCCATTTTGTGAGCGAGGCAATAATCTCACTCACTACTATCCCTTTTCCAACATGTTTCGCGGGTACAAAAATTCAAATAAAAGCAAAATTCGTAGCCATGGAGTTTCATTGCACATTTGCACTTGATTGTATGTCGATCGTGCTGATCTATCCGATCGTGGCAGTGGAAAAATCGTGAGCAATCAAGTGTTTGTGTGCTTGTAAATGAGTGAAACCGGTTTGCAGTTTGCCTATTTAATAATTCTATGCATACAATACACATACAAACACAGCAAATGTTTAATTATTCAAAAAAAAACAGAAAAACTATAGAGGATCTGCTTTGCAGGGCACAAATAAAACGAACCACTTCAGTATGGGGATTATCCTGCGCACACGCAGCACAACAACAATTTTTACAAGCACCATGCAACCTACTCAACGTCAGCGTCACTCACTGCAAGACATGAAGCAATCACTTCAATACTAAGTAGGAGTACGCGCACAACCGTACGTTGCATGCAACATGTCATACAATACCTACGCACTGTCTGCTCGAAATATATTCGACAGCAGAACTTTATCATATACTATATATTTTTATATGTGCATATATATACAGATGCATGTATTTATGTATTGTGTGTGTTAGAAAAGGTAGAAATTTATTGTCTGCTTAGAATTGCCTTTCGCACAAAGCAACCCTTGGCTGGCTTGCTTGCAGCACGATCAATCACCGTGATCCTTTCCCACTATGCATCGCAAAGTGCCAGCCATGGTTGTCAAGTCTGTCTGTGGCAAGTATGGCATGCAGTTGTTGCTGTTTTTGTTGCCTTCTATATACATGTTTATTTAATTTCTTATCAATCTGTGTTGCCTTTGAAACGCGCACAACGCGCATTGCAAGATCGCAAGATTCCCTTTACGCGTTGTTCGTGCTTCGTTCTTCTTCACTCATTATTATTATTATTGTTATTTTCCTTGCTTGTTTTCGCTTGCAACAGGTGCAAGTTCATTTCTGTTATGCCAGTAATATTTGAAAAGTTTTGTACATCATGCTGTGCTAATTGGATTATTTTATCCATTTTTTGTACGGTTTAATGATCCTTGCATGATCCTCGTGATTTGGAGATTATGTTGCATGATAGTGTGGTGGTGTAAATGGTGCGCACAAATTGTTATGTTTATCATGTTTCGCCGGCACGAAATGTTTGTGTTGACACATTTTTTGTTGCAAGGTTTCGAAGCGGTGGAAAATTTTAATGTACAGTTAGTGCTTAGAAAGTGTACTTCTCTTTCTGCAATGGCACTATAAGTGGTGGAAATATTTTGACCAGCTCGGTAAAGAAATAGAGATAGTCGATCAATTACTTCGTTTCTACTTTTCGCTATTCGGCGCTAATTTAAAATACCAAGTGCAGCCAGGTCCTTTACCTGATATCTCTAACGAGTGGAGGTATTCCTCTTTCTCTACTTCCTCGGAGAAGTGTTTTCATCCATTCGGATGACATCATCTATCCAGCGCAGCCGCTGCCTTTTTGTCGAAAACTCCTAAAGCCGTCTCATCAGATGTTGTTATTGTCCTTGCCACAGCAGGACGGGAAGAATGAGGCACTTCTAGATTTCAGTCTTTGTTTGTAGAGAGAGGACCTACACATTCCAAAGTAGCATATTTGACGAAAGTGATTCTGCGTTGAATTTGAAGGCTGATATTGATATGCTACTGATTACAAGATAGACGAAATTATCTACGACTTCGAAGTTATGACTGTCAATAGTAACGTGTGAGCCAAGTCGCGAACGCGATGACTGTTTGTTTGTTGAGAGAATATATGTATAATATATACAGATTATGGTACTTCGTCTTGTCCTCGTTCTCAGCCTGAGTCATACGCTGTGGAAGGCGGCTTCAAAATCGACGAAGAGGTGGTGTGTGTCGATCTTCCTCTCACGAGTCTTTTCCAAGATTTGGCGAAAATCTGGTCTGTTCTAGATCTACCAATAAATTTAGAGAAAAACTTTTGCTCAGTTCAACTTAATATGTGCCTATATTCTTTACTTGTAGATTCTCTATATTGTGTTTCGGAATTGTAACCAGCCTACCTTAGCTACCTTTGATTCTGGCGAACTGGGCGGAAAGAAGCGGCTTGATTGTCAATCCACATAAAAAATAACTGGTTTTATTTACCAAAATTCGGCATGCATCTTCCTTCCTTCCCTCATTGCAGCGATGTCGACTTCATCCTGTCGAAAAAGTGAAGTACTTGAACCTAATCCCTGATAGAAAGTTATAATGAAAGATCAATCTTGATTAGCGGGTGAGGAAGACAAGTGATTATCTTATATTGTACAGGACCTTTGGTTTAACGAAACCGTTATTAAGTCAATACTGTTCTATGGTATATTTGTCTGGTAGAGGGCGTTCGTGTTTAACGAGAGGGTCTTATTGGCATCAGTGGTACACTACCATTTTACTTCTAGCACTGATGGACTTAGCCGTTAGATACATTGCTGCGAATATTACTGTCAGACTCCGGAAGAAAGGACAGGACAGGAAAGGCGCAGTGAGCTTTTTCACGGATGCATCGAAGCTCAAGGGGAAGATTGAAGGTTCAGAAGTTTTCAATCAACCTTTGTTTCAGATTGCGAGATCACTGTAGTGTTTTTTGAGTATAAGTAGCAGACTTCATGGTAGCACCAATTGTACTTATCCAAAGTTCCGATAGCAGAGCTGGTATACAGGGCTTGAGATTATTGACAGTGAGCTCAAAGCTAGTCAAAGCATGTATAATCTCTCTAGCGCCAGCATTAAACTACTTCTATAATAAATTTATTTAGAATATATAAGATCCAACTGAACCTGAATCTGTCTCATTGGTACACACATAGTGAAGCTAAAGATTTGGAGGACGTAACATGTCAAAATTACAATAAGGAAGATGAGGTGTAATTATCCTTCTCCTGCAATGTCTAGCTTTTGCCAGTCTAAGGTTGAAACGTGCCGGTGAATTGGCTAGAAAATATATTAGCCACCTCAACAAATTTGTGCTAGGCTCGAAGCGTTTTGTAGATATGCGTCTTTTGATCGACGCCTAGGAGTTCGAAGCATCACAACGGTCAGGCGTCAGGTAACCTAACTTACCTTAGATTCTGCGTTCATCTTCATCCCCTTCTCCGCGTGATTCCCAAAAGTCTCTGCTAAACGGATGGGAGACGTCTGGATCATAAATATAACTTGATCTTCAGACTACTGATCTTTATTCGAAGATTCTCTAGCCCGTCGCTATTTGTGTTTTTATCTTTTCGAGTTTAGAATTTCACCTCTTTATGATCTTTCTAGAATTTAAGCTTTAGAATTATTTTGGAGCCATTTTGAACCATTCCGAACTATAACATGATGACTGTTGACATAAGTTTTTATTTAACTGTTCCTTATTTTCATATCCGGAATAGGTGGTACTTTGTTCATGTCGCAGTATAGTGAGCAAAATGTGGCCAGATCCACTTAAGTCAGCTTTAAAATACCAAAACATATTATTAATAAAGAAAAAAAAATAATACAAAGTCTTTCATTTGAGTAATCATTTCGTCATATAATTTATCCAAAGTCCCAGTCCACCCGCCTACTTCCGTCACAGCGTCATTGCCAGAGCGAACTCAGCCGACCACAGGCGGCCAACACATCATTACAACTGTCAATTCGCGCCGTATGCGGTCGTGTTTCCCAAATTAAGTATTTTTCACCGAATTTTTTATTTTTTTTTAAATGCGCTTTTTATGTGCTCTTATTATTTTAGCGGTGATTTCGTGCCAATAACTTTAACAAAAACACAAAATTGCATGACAAAGTGTGTCACAGTGTTGCAAAGCGAATTTTTCAAAGGATTAACACCGTTGAGTTTGAGGGTCGATTTGCAGTGCTGCTGGAAATTATCTACCAACTTTTATTTGCCTTTGTTTGTATGTGCTTTTGCATGTGTGTTGCATTTACCTGGCTTGGCAAAAATGTGCTGCCACCATTGTAATTGATTTATTTGACTGTTAAATTTCGCGCATTCGTTTGTTTTATTGCATTTTGATTGGTTTTTGTTGTTCTCGTGTGCAAATTAATGCCAAAAAAGCGAATTACAGAAACAAATGCTGCGGTTTTTGTTAATTTCTTGTTCGCGTGTGTTTGTTTTTTTGTTGTTTTAGCTGGCCTTTCTTGCAGTGTTTATCGCCTGCAACTTTCAATTTTTCAGGTCAGCAATTAATGCGAGTTAATTAATCAACACAACGGTTTTAAAATGCCAATCACCAGCGAGTAGCGAATTTTTTGGTTGCAGCTTTTCGAGACAAAGGCTTAAAACGTCTTGCGAAATTTATGGGGGTTGAAACATGTTGGCTTTTGTTAAAAGTAGGTCACACCGAATTGGGTCAACAAACAGTTAGTTTAAATGAGATGAGCGGAGTTGCGATGACTTTATGCATATGCGACAAAGGAGTTGCTCTGTCGCTGAGGATGCTGTGTCATTTTGGAGCAAAGAATCACATTCTTACATACATACATATGTATATTTCATCTAAAGAAAGTGATATTTTGTAGAACTGGAATAACCTAAAAACATTTATGGCACGCTAACGGGACAACAAAGGATGACCTAAGCCAAAACTTTGTATGTTATTGAAGCAACTAAGGGGATCGCTTAATCACTCTTTTACATTTATTAAATCTTCATATAGTTTGCATCACAGTTTGAGGATACGAAGCATTGTAAGTATGTATGTACAACTTTGAATCAGTGTACTTGTAGAAGAATTGGAACTAACACATGAATAGATATTTCCTTAGGTACATATATTCTGTAGATATCTATTATACATATGCTCATATATCGCAAGAATCTCCATTTGTGTTGTGCAATCGTGACGGAGGTCACATGGATCCATTTGGTCCGGTAGGTTAGGTTATATGAAAATTTCACTTGGACAGTTTAGAAGGACGATCCGTTGCGCTACCTAGTACTCCTATCTAATATCCTTATAAGTCGGCAAAATGCTTTGAGCATATCAAATATTTGCTGCAACTGTTATTGTCAATTTCGGCTATGTCTCCTGATACGCCGAAGGTTAGATTGCCGAAATATTACAAACTCAGTCTTGTAAGGTCTGGAGAAGTTAATTGTTTAATGTATCTTGCTTCATGGATGGATAGAAATGTAGGGAGGAGTAGGTTCTGAAGTCTTCTACCTGCAGCTCTGCATCAACTTTAGTTTCAAACTACCAGACTTAATGAATTGCTCCGAAGTTCAGCTTCCTTCAGAGACAGCCGAGCAGCTATACTGGCTTTGAGCTCGCTGACTATGCGTTCGAAACTAGAGAAGGAGCGCATGACTTCATTAGCAATAGCTTCAAGCTTCCTAAATATTACAACCGTATGTGTGCGTAGTCACAGTTGAATCGATTAACACTGCAAAGCCGATGAACTGGCTGAGATGAGCACCCCTTCCGCAATTTCGCTGGTTTAGAATCGCGTCGTTTCTCCGATGTCTACTTGAGTTCCGGTGTTGGACCATTGGACTTCAACTAAGCTCAGCAAGCGCCAGTCTACAACCTGAGTTTGTGGGACTTCGAGAACGTTCTGGCCTAGAGCGAACCGTGAAAGGTCATCCGAATTATTGACTCGGCAAAACCAATCTCGCCACAATTATAGGTATTTCAACTGGAAACTGTGCCTTAGGCTTGCACGCGGTGCGGCTTCGGTCGGATGGTCTTTGCTAAAGCTGTATGCCGGAAGACGAGGTGGAATCATCTTTCTTCGCTATTACCCAGCTTTTGCTAGACTCAGATTAAAATATTTCGCTAGGCACACCGACAACTTAGGGAAGTTGCTAGGATTGATATTAACCACCTTAATAAATGTAATGTGGTAAGCTCAAAACAATTAGTAGATCGCTGAAGATATATTTATCCTAGGGAGATTCTTCGCGTTTGGATCAAACCTATGACCTACCTTACCTAATGTACCTTGCGTTCCACTCTGAGTAAGAAGGATCTCGCAGGAACGGCTGGCTGCTGAACTCATGATACCCAAGCAAGTATCATCATGAGCTTGATGGTCTTAAAGCCAAATCGCCTTGACTTCGACGCAAATTAGTTAGCTTATGGTCAGTTTAACTGACCTGTTGTCGAAATACTAATTTATCTGAAGAACGCAGTTTATAAGTTGCAATGCCAGCTAGCCTTACTTGAAAGACTGTGCAGTGGTCTGAAAGTCTAATACTTAAGCTGATGGCGAGCTGCTGACCGAAGATTACCCTTCCAACTTATTCCCTAAGTTTCTATTCATTCTTTAAAAAGCTCACTGTGCATCTCCTCTCCTCAATGCCAGATAACTCAATACACTACATTTGTATCGTTTTTATCATCAACAAGCTTAGTTCAGTCCTTAGAAACAGAAAATCAATTTTCCATCCATAATTTCAATATCCACCTAGGCGTACTTCCCTCGTCATCACTCATCAAATACTTGAACCTACACTTAGCCAAAAGCACATGCGCATGCACAAAAACCCCACGAGATAACCGAAAAATACTCCATCATTTCGCAGCAAGCACGCCTGTCACATTTGTTGTTGCAGTGTTGCACATGCGCAGCAACCGCGTGCATTTATTTATTACTCATGCGCATTTGGGCGCATAATCAGGTGGCGGTGGTGGACTCCATGGCCACGCCATTGCGCTTGCAGGTGGTGGTGCAGCAGCATAGGCGTTGACTTAACGAAGCTTAATTGCGTAAGGCAGGTGGCGGCGGTGACCGCTGACCGACTGCATGGAGTACGTCTACTGGCGGCCGAAAGCAATTCGCTATGCTGCTGCCGTGCTACCGTTACAGCATATTAAATCTTGTGTTGGCTGCTGTGGTGTTCGTGTGCTCGTATTGCGGCTGATTAGTTCAGGTGTCTGCCTGTCGACTCATTGAATGCCCAATATTTTACGTTTTAGATGCTGCGCAGATACTTAAAAATGCTGCTACATATACATATCTACATATACTTGTACATATTATATACTATATACTTCAAGGCATTTATTTTTAAGCAGGCGTCTACCAATTTCGTTAATATTCGTAAGTGCAACATTGTATAGATGATTAGTTTTTTTCGCAGCAGCGCAAATATTTATAACAAATATTTTTTTACTATTTATTTGCTAACTACATACTCACACATCCACATATATTAATACATATTAACTTGTATTTATTATTTATTTACCTAAGCACCACTGCTTGTTTGCCACCAATCAACAGTGCATGTGTGCACAACTTGCAACAACAATGTATTGCTTGTTCAAGAAAAATCATTTTTTATCTGCCACAAAAAATTACTTACAATATTTATGTGCTAATAACTTGTGTTGTCAAATGTATTTATATTTATGTTCGTATGTGTGCGTGCCCACAAGTGTGTTCATATACAAAAGTCTACTTAGGTGCTGTGGCAATAACTCTACTTTAATGCACCTTGAAAAAATCAGACATCTTCTCACCTTTTTCTTTGGCACTTACTCGCCTCACTTCCAGTCGAATGCTAAATACAGTAGCTGAGCTGACAGGATTATTGCTTGCAACCTTAGTTAATGATTGTCTGTATGTTGCTGGGTTGCTTACCGGCCCGAGTGCCATTGTTTGACTAAGCGTGTGACTGCCAAACAGGCATTTTTTATGTGTGTATGTATAATGCATACACTTACATACAAATGTGGCTTTAGCAGCACTGCGTGGTAGAAAGAATTAAAGTTAATTGTGAGGCGCTCTTGCATTAGCACCTACTGCGGGGTCCTGCTGAGGAACACTCGTAAACAAAATTTTCTATTAAAAGTAATTTACAGCAACAAAATAAATTTGTCGGCATAAAAATGTACAGTTTTTTAGTGTTATTGTATAATTGTGATATTGGCAGACATTTAAGATTTTGCATTTATACATGTGTACATATTTGTAACGAAAGTGAGTATTATTTGAAAATGTTTGAAAAGTTATATATCGTACCTTTGTGCCTAAAATTGATAAAATTGGCGAAAAGTTGACCTAGCCCCCCATATAAGTATCTGTAATCAGGATTTTTGAACACGCAGCTGAATTTACTCCATATGATTGGTGATTTTATGTGAGGTACCTTAATAAAATCCTGCAAACATTTTTATTAAACCGCGGTGTGTTAATTGCATGTAGTATTGGTAAAAATAGATACAAATAGAGTCAATATTATTCCCAACTCTCATATACATACTAGTACTACTTATCATGATTTTCGTTATTCTAATAAGTTTTGTGCTGAATATGTCGATCAGTGAATATTATTGATATATAAAATTGCTTCAAGTTAAATGCTCGAGAGTACCTGAGCAATGTCAAAATTAGTTCAAAGGAACGGGCTTTCTCTGCCTCCAATATACACCATGTAATGACTTCCGTCTTTCCACCTACTACTGTGATCAAATTGAAAGGTGAATTTTGTCCGTTTCATCTCCTTCAAAGTAATCCCCTCCCGCTGCAATACACTTATGCCAACGAATTTTCCAGTCATCATAGCACTTGGAAAAATTCTCCGTCATGATGGCCATCAGAGCCTTCCTCGATTCAGCTTTTACTAGTATATCCTCAATTGAGTCCAAACGGTGTCTTTGGAGTGGTAATGTAAATTTGCTGAATAGCCAGAGGTTACACGAAGGTAAATCAGTCGAATGTGGTGGTTGCTGCACGATATTAGTTGAGAATGTGGCGAAATGATCACGAAGAACCAATGCAGTATGCGGCTGTACATTATCGCACTTCTTTGTTAAATAAATTCAGACATAGTAAAAATCGAAGAATTCACTTTTAGAGCCTGAAACAACGAGGCGTATCTCAAACACTAATAAATATTTTGACGTGAAATTTAGCATAGATATCACTAACAGTACTACCAACTTAGAGAAATCAAATATTTACCGATTCGAAAAGCACGCGAAGTATAAATTAAAAATTCAAGATTGTTTGTTTTAATTCTGATTTAGAATCATATCCTTGTATGTACCTAAGATAAAGATTTTCGAACCTATGGTCGAAGTTTTCCCCATTAAGGGGGTACTCTCATGTGAACGCATACATTTTATCACTTTTTAGGAATTTTTTTTTTTATGCGACAACAAAATTCAATCATTTTAATTTTTTAATATATTTTTATTTGGATTTTGAAATGTACAAAAAAAATTTTTTTTTTTGTTTTTTACATTTTTAATATATTTTTTTTTTTTTAAACAAAGTAGTCTCCAACAAAAAAAAGTAGTTCACTGGTCATGGTGATGCGGCTGTTCATGTTGTCTGAAAATAAGAATCGAATGAATTATTATTCAGTAGTTCTGCGGCTATCGTCCCTACCAAATATAACCAATTTCATTAAAAAATATGGAACTTCAAAAAAAAGTCAAGAAAATCTTGTTTTTTTCGTTAAAAATCGTTTACAAAAAATATGAAAATATTTTCGAAAATAAACGATTCTGGTAGGGACGATAACTATAAATAAGTAGAAGAACATATGTAAATTTTAAAGCAATTGGTTGAATACTTTTTTTTTAGGACCATGACAGTTTCAGAAAATGATGATTCGAGAAAAATGCGTTTAAAGTTTCTTGAGAGGTAGACAGTCGCTTACAACACGTCGGCGACTATGAGCTGTAACTTATCAAATACTATGAATTTCGGCCTGAATTTTTCACAGCATATTTTCAATAGGTTTTACAGTCAAAATATAAAAAAAAATCGATTTTTCGAAGTGATTACGCGAGAATACCTCCTTAACTCAATACATTAAATTTAGCCTCTTCGGTCGAGCTAATATCACATTTAGTATCATACATATCTCATTTGAAGAGGTTCTTAATATACGTAAGCTGACGTGAATTAAAATACAGGAATAAATTTAAGTACAAGTTAATGGTCTTCAATATAAGTCAAGAAGTTAGCAAATTTGGTTCACAATATCATTGAAAAATGGAGGTTTAAAAGCAACATGTTTTTATTTTAATTCAAAGTTTCGCCTGATTTGATTCCTGCAAGTTGCAAGAGTACAAAATGTTCGGTTACACCCGATCTTGGCCCTTCCTTACTTGCCTTAATTTGTTCTATATCTATTTAACTTGTTTATACAAATTTTATGTTTAAATGTTTTATTTGCAAAGTTGAAACAGTTGAAAAGTTGAGAGTATTCGGGTCTACGTAGTATGTATGAATGAATTCACGTTTACACCCGACCTAGGGCTATGACAGAATTTCCTTAGGAACCTACCTCTTTGCAAAACTTTTCACTATGGCCACCCAAATTTTATGCCATTACCAAGTATGTATTATTGTTTCTTCCACTATCAACTTTACTGATAACATATGTAGCTAATCCGTTAAAACTTCAAATTTCAATGAGCGTTTTGTCCGAAAAACAAACAAATGTTTTCAGACGGATGTAAAATGATAATGACATCTAGAATCGAGGTATGTTACTATGAAAATGACGATATTATTGTCTCAGACGCCTGAGTAGGAGAACGTGATCATATTGAATACTTTTCTAAGTCGGTTTTTTATATATTTTATTCGACTAAGTTCTGGTTTCATATATCAAAACTCCAAATAAGGCTTTAGAATGCTCTTGGGTTCCCATAGTCGACCTAGATATTTGTAATTATTATTGTGTATTAAGTAGCGACAGAAGACGTGAAACCTCTTTTAGTCTGTCATTTTATGCTTACGTATTTGTTTATGAGTGTAGGTTGCAGAAATATTTTAAGCGGCCTCACTCGTTGAGCTAGGACGTTTTCCTTTTGGCACTATAGATATTACGAAACATTTTCAGCCATTTATTCACGGCATTCATATATGGCCCAACGTTTTCATATTTTCTTGTAACAAGAATATGACACAAATTAATTATTCGTAGTTTTTTTCAAAGACAGTTGGAACAAAAAATGTTTCTTATGCTTTTACTGCTACCATGGCAGCATCTCACATGAAGTAAGACAACTGATTCGTATGTACATTAGAGTGGATCAAAAAACAAGACACCTCTAAGAAAGTCTCTACAAGTATAAGCGCTCATTTGTAACGGGAAAGTGCGCAGCTTTATCGTTACCTATTTCTAACAGATGGAAAAATTCAATTGAAAAAAATATTTTGTTTCGTCGATATTTTAGGAAATTTATTGCTCTACGAAATTATATCTTTCGATTTTTTGGTAAACCTAACAATATAAAAGATATTAACGGTTAAAGTGATGTTTCTATAAAATACTCAATATATAAAAACTTATAAGAAGAAAAAATTGCTGAAAATAGTCAACTTTCCTCGATCTACGAAAAAACCATAAGAGAATATTTAATACATCATTGAATGTCCGACAAAACTCACCAAAAATAAAAAAAATGGAAAACCGTTAGCCGGAAGATCTTCCCGTTACAATTAAGAGCTCATGCTTGGGGCTGTCTATAAACCAAATTTTTAGGGCACCAAGCGAAAAAAAAACGATCTGGTCTTTTAACCCAACCCAGTGTCCATACAGTTTTGAAGTCTCGACTTTGTCAAAAAAATAGCAAATAAAAATTCTCAAGAGCGACAGCCTTAATCTTTTTCTAAATACGTTTCCATAGACTTTTCACGAAGAATTCCCTTATTGTACGAAAAGCGGACTTACTAGAGATCAGATCTTCAGAGTATGGTAGATGATTTCTCGTCTTTGGAAACTCGGTCTTGAAAACGCTCGTTGATACTTACAGGCAAAATAGATATAAAATTCTTACGTTTTGTCGATTTATTTCGTTGTAAAATCCAAATCGATATTTTAACCTTCATAGCATCTACTAGAGTTTGAAAGCAAAACTGTTTCCATATTATGTAGGAGATTAGGGGCACTTATCCTCTAAGCACCTACGAATAGCGCAAAGTTTTTTCACGAATAAATTATTTTTCAGTATTTAAAAAATATTTTAATATAAGATAAGTTATTATGTAAACTTTGAAGTCAAAGCAATTTCACCGTGAATATATTCCGGTATATTTTATTATAAAATATTAGATATGCAAGAAAGTGGAGAAAATAACCAAAAATTAAGAAAATATTTGAAATCTGGCAAAAGATCATTTATGCAATCACACACATACATATATTTACTAAACAGTAGAATGGAACTAAAACCACTGCATTTGAAAATGAAAAATTACAAAAAACTAACGGCAACTGTTTGCGGTGACTACCTGAGGGTAATTGTGGTGTTGATTGTGGTGGCGGCACTAAACTCGCCTAACTAAGGCAACAATCTGCGGAGAAGTAGGAAAAAAAATTAAAGGAAATCACTGCTCGCCAACAACAACAACAATAACCAAAGGCAGCAACAACAGCAGAACTAATCAGTAAAAGAACTGAAAAATTGTATGACGAACTGGGCCGCCACCTCCTCGCTGTACCTTGCAACAACAACAAAAACAACAAACAATGTTGGAGCTAATGTGTTTGACAAAAGTAAGTGCAGCAACAACAGCAAACAGGCAATAACAATGTTGAGAGCTAATGTTAATATGTTTGCTGTGCAGCAGCAACAACAACAACAACAAGTTGCAACAGCACAGAAAAAATGGGTAACAAAACTAATCATGTGTCTCTTATGGGGAAGTGCTACCCGTCTTACGTGCTACGGACGGACGAGCAAACAAGCGCACACATACATATTAATACTACACAAAAATATACTTGCACAGAGGAACATACATACATACAAAAGTAAATGTGTTTTTTTCTTGGTTTTATCTATGTATATGTGTGTCTTTATGTTTTATGCTCCGAGGTAGTTAAACATATAGAGTTTTTCTTTTTTAATTTATTTCCATTTCTATACCCTATACAGGGTGTATTAAGTTAGCCACCATGTTTGTAATACTCAGAAGAAAACGTCGCAAACCATAAAAATATATACATACATATGTAATTTATCGTCATGAAGAGTTGACTCGGTTTGTCATATCTGTGTGTCTCTTTGTCTTCACTTTGCGGGGACGAACTAGCCCCCAGTTTTTGAGACGTCGGTCTGAAATTTTGCACGTCTACTTTTCTTTTCAAGAAACCACTGGTTTAACGGAACCGCCGATATTGGACCAAACTGATCGGTCAATCAAGTCACTGTATGGTATCTGGATAAGATATATACATATGTACGAATTATTGCCCAAAGCAAAAGTTTATTATATTTTTTTTTCAGATTGGCTCACCAAACTGAGCGCTCATAATCCAATAATTGCATGAAAACATTCTTATTTGTGTAGGGTATCATTGCGTCGGTGCAACCGAAGTTTTCTCTTGTTTTCTGCATATTATATATTTATGTGTATGCCCACTGATTACTATGCCACACCGTTGAAGCTATAATTTTAACACCAACAACAAAAATAAAGCAAAGCAAAAAAGAATATACTTCCACTATAAACTATACGGAAAGTAAAGAACAAGCTGAAAGGTAAGAAAAACGAAAAACAACAAAAATAAAATACAAAAACGTAAAAAAAATCAAAACCCAAGTGTTCATTTTCGTAGCGGAGCGTACAAGTTGAAGACACAGTCTGGACCGGGCTGGACTGACTGGTTGTCTGTCTTGTCGTAACTTGTCTTCGCGGGCTGGTTGTTTGGCTGGCTAGTGTACCTTAGCTGGCTGGTTGGCTGTCTGTTCGCCTATCTTGCCCGGCACACACACGCCTGTGCAAGATTTGTAGTTCGTTGTTTTTGTTGTTGTGCTTACTTGATTGCGGGCAATGACGAAAATGCAGGTGTGCAGCAAGTGTATATATCAGCAGCAACAACAACAACAAGAATAGCAATCACAAACGCAACTAACAACGCTGGCTGTCAGCTACATTGTTATGCCTTCACACAGGCACATGCATATGAACAGCATGCTGGCATTAACATTTATATGACTGCGTCCCTGCGCGCGATCTATAGTTAAGATCCATTTCATCTAAGACTACTGTATGTCGTCGTTCTGCGTCGCCAGCGTCGTTGATTCTTTGTCACCGCTGCAGCAGCGCTTTCAACTGTCGTGCGGCGGCGGCGGCTGCGTTTTGCGTCTCAGCGCGTTGCTGGTCGGGCGTTGCACACGTGTGTGTAGAAATCTTACTTTGCATGCAGGCATATACATACATACGCACATACATATTTAGATGTATTTGTGGTTGTAAAATTATAAGGTTGCCTTTATCCTCTTCCATGCGCATGCGTGTGTGTATGCTTGCATGTTTCAAGCATTTGGTAATAAATTTCAGTTTCAAATTATCTGCTTGATTGTGTTCAACTGTGGGCAGGATAGAAATGAGTATACAAAAAATAGTAAAAATTAAACTATTGCACAGTGGGACAAATAACTATTGGATATGAAGAAAAACTTGAGAATTTAATTCGACAAAGTTTTGTATAGAAACGCTTATTAGCCAAAAGTTTTGATCAAAATTTGAAGCGCTACTCTCGTGACATATAAGTAAGGCTGGATCACCTGATAACCTGATTTTTGATATGCTAACATATTTGAGATCGCTTAAAATTTAGTTAGACTAGAATCCCTCTTCTTCAATAAAGTTGTGTTGAAAAATAATATAATAATTAAAATGTAAGCGCTGCAGTGTGGTTAAAATCAGGAAATCTATGAGGGTCCAAAATGCAATCAAGACTCAAATTTGACCTCCACGAAATCGGGTAGAAAGTTACAGAAAATACGAGGTAAAAGCTTTGGAAAACAATGATATCTTTCAGAAAAGACAAAAGGAACCAGTACGTGCAAGCTTATTGAAGTTGAACGTCGTCTTATATAAGGTATAGACTGTGAAGTGCTGTACCTTGTGATGATTTAGGCCTCATTTTGGAGCGCGTATTCGAAAAGAATTTACAACAAAACAGAGTCAATAGAAAGAGTAAAAGAGCCGCCAAAGAATTATAGATTTGACAAAAAAGGCATCACCAAGGTCAAATTATCCTTTCAATGAAATACTAATTGACTTGAAATGCAGAATAGAAAGCTTTCCTTAAAAATTGGTTCCAGTATTTCAAATTATCATTGGACAATCAAGGATGCAAAACGACGATCTGACAAAGACTGCAGAGGAGCCAAAAAAACCTACACCGGCTCTTCTTCGTTTAGCCTCCGCCAGGGCTCTCTTCGTAAATCCGGAGGTAACTTCGCCTCATCCACCTCGTCATCATGCGGCATATACCAAGACAAGCCAGAGTTCTTCGGCACGGCCGTAACGACATACTAGTTGCAGAAATTGGGTAGAAGAAAAACATTAAGGTTTCTGGTCAAGAAACAAGCTCTGGTTCTACGTGTATTACTTGCCGCTGGGAGTTTTTGCATCTTTGTCATTAATAAAGAGAAACCGTTGTTTCTTAGTCATGACTTTTGGTCGATCCTCTTTAAATAAAGTCGTCGGTTTCGATCACCTTTAAATAAAGCAATAGATCGGCAAAAGCTCAGCATCTACAAAGCTCTTCTCCAGCAATTTGAGTTTCACAACATCGGAATTACCGACCCGATCCTCTTCGAATAAGCCCTCCAGGCTGAACATGAATTCATCAACTGACGAGGATAGAGTCGATCTGCATTTTGGTTTGCTCCCTCTAATTTTCCGACCACACTGGTGACAGCGGTTCATCAGCCTTGGCTTCCGTCGGAGTATGCTTGGGTTACTCAGTAAACACATGAACAGTATAAATATAAGTTTCTTTTAGTCAATTGCCAAAGAGCGATCGAAAATCGGGTCTCTTTACTAAAAAATCGCCTAGAATTGAAAAGTTAGTATTATTTTTTTATTTTTTTTTTTAACACTGTGCTATGGTCTATCCAGCTATTATATAGCAGCCAATGAACCAACCAAGCAGGCATCTTTGCCAAGATTCATATGCTTGTGCACCCGCTTGGCGTTTATGCGCGTACGTACGACTGACAGACGGTCTGCGCATGCAACCATCTGTGCGTTAGGCTCTGCATGCAACAAAGGCATAAAGAGGCAACCAAAAACAAAAATAAAATTATAAAATTCACCAAGAAGAAACTATGCACATAGACATACACACACATACGTATATGCACATACTATATATGTAGCTTGTGTATGCAACTTCAACAACACACGTACAGACTTTGAGCTGACGCTGATTGCAGTTAAAACCAGTTTTCATAAGGTTCTTTCCTGACTTGCCCTACTACTACAACCACAACTACCACTGCTAACTGTCACATACACACACTTACACGTGCATATGCATAAATTTACTGCCAGCCAAGTGATACGCCACACTCGCTGCCACCACATGCATATAACTTTTAGCCAGCACACTTGTTACTTTGTTGGCGATGCTGTCATTGTTGTTGTTGTTTATTGCATGTTATGGCTGATTTTTCATTATCGTACTTTGATTTTCACTTGTTGTTTTTAATTTTAATGCAGTTGTTGCTTTTGTTGTTTGTTTTTCACCTCTCCTTTGCTGCCATTAGAAATTGCCTTCATTAGTTGCGTGAAATGTGCCCATTTCTTTCAATTTGGTTGCACTTTTTATATGCCACTTGCAACGTGTAGTTGTTGTACGCGCATGCGTTGTTGTTTTTGTTTTTAATTTCGGTTTTAAAATTTGAAATTTATATATGCAACCACTGCATGGCAGTTCAAGTGGGTTTATAACTTATCCGTTAGGCTCTACCCGTTCCGCTACGCTTTGCGCGCGTTCGTTTCTTAAGTCTTTCGTTTCAGTTGCAACCAGCTTGGCTTGGCTTAGCGTCGCGCCAAAATCGCTTGCATGGTAATTTATGTAAATGTCAATTGGTGTTAAAGGTTTCCTAAATATAAATTTTCAGTATTTTCATTGGACTTTTTTCTTCTACCGCGTAGATAAGCAGAGTTAATGCTGCTTTACGGTGCAGTGTTTTGTGTGACAACGCTGTAATCCACCTGCGTTGCGTACGCCGGTTTTGTTTTTATGGCTTTTGTATTTGTAATTTTTATTTTTTCCTCTTTTTGAGACGCATTATTATTAATTTTTATATTTTCATTATGTTTTTCCAATTTTTTGGCTACCGTTTTGTGGCGTTTTGTTGTGTAGCCAAGTTAAGCGCCTGAGATGTTATCTAATACCCAATTGGAAGTAGTTAAAGATACGCTGACTGATTGAATTCGTAATGAGTAGTCATAAAATTAGTAGGATTTAAATTACGTTGTTAATGAATTCACTTGCGCTTAAGCAAGAATACAGACAGGTGGGTTAGCTTGATGTTTGAAAAACTTGAGATAGGAATTATTAAATTTATTGCACATTTCAACTTTTATGTGTATTAATTTTTTAATACCATCAAATAAATACTGAGAATTACTAAAATTTTTATTACTCTCTCTTCATCCTTTTTTGGCCTTATTTTTCCAACCTCCTCTTCCTTATCAAGGATATGTAAGGCTGTAAAAGTCAAAAAGAGGTCTGAAAGTATTTTTTAGAGAAACCAATTTAGAACTGGAGCTGTATGAGTTATACGACGACATTGACATAGTTCAGCGAATTAAAAGACAGCGGTTATGCTGGCTACGTCATGTTGACCGAATGGACGAAAACACTCCAGCTCTGAAAGTATTCGACACAGTACCCGCCGGGGGAAACAGATGAAGAGGAAGACCTCCACTCTATTGGAAGGACCAAGTGGAGAAGCACCTAGCTTCGCTTGGAATATCCAATTGGCGCCACGTTGCGAAAAGAAGAATCGACTGGCGCGCTGTTGTTAACTCGGCTATAATGGCGTAAGCGGTGTCTATCCCAATAAAGAAGAAGAAGAATTTGGTTAGTCAAAAAGGAGGTCGATGAGTACCTGAACACAAGGTGTTACCCTAACTATTCAAGAATTTTTTTAACTTTTAAGAACTTTTTATTTTAACATTCCAATTAATTTCACATACCACTTTTCAATGCCCTGAAAAATATTCCGTTCTAAATCCTATGAATCTGGGACATGCACAGGATATCGCTTCAATATTTTGGAACCTTTAAGACTAGAAAATGAGTTTATTTATTGATATATCAAGAACCTACAATGTACCACCATAATTAGTTACTTAGCTATTAATCAAGAAGTTCACGGATTTGCCTCTTGGAAGTGGCATATCAATTGCCCCTTGTATTATACCCACAATATCGGCGTAATTGCTATTATCTACTAATCTGTTGAGACACGAATAATAGATCATCAACACATTAGTTTCCTATCCACATTCACATTGCCAATCTAACCCGAGATTCACAAAAGAGTACGGATCCGTTTGCTTAATTTGTTAGCGTTCATACTTCATTAGAATTTACTAATCGTCATTGAGTACAAACACTAGTGTCTCGGGCGAGGTACCCAACAAACAGGGTTGCTACATTATACATATGTCCAGCCTTAAAGATCTCCGCGAATTAACACCTCAATAAATACAAATCGCCTTGAAACCATTTTCCACATAGTTTCAAGAAGAATATTTAGTGATGCTTAGAGCTTTAAGACTCTAGATTCCAGTACAGTTATCATGAAACCCTGAATCTCATGTTTCTTATCCCTTTCGATTCATTTGAGTTTATTGGCAGATTCAGAGCGCTGGAATAAATTGTTGCATGAAACAGAAATTCGTCATATAATTAAAAAAAATTTACTTTATCTGAGAACAAATGTTTTAACAACAACAAGTTACGAACAAAGTTGTCTCTCAACTAGCACCAGTGCTTCTACAAACACTTACGAAGAGTACCAGCACTTTTGACTTAAAATAATGCCTTTTTAATATCATCAACCCGCTTAAGAAAAATTGTTGAGCTTGTCATCCAAGAAAGTTTACAAAGTTTCCGACTTAGAAACGAGTAAATTTGAACTAAACACAAAAAATACCTGTTAAAAACATCTCTTCATACATAAAGTACGTTTCTAAACCCACTTCGTTTCTGAATAATAGCTTTTTAATATAAGCAAAGCTCTTTAGAATAATTATTGAGCTTTCGTCAATATAAGCTTCCATAGCATATTATTTGAAAACGATAAATATTAAAACACAACATCCGTCAAAATAAATGCATCCATACATACATATAATATGGGTTTTTGTATCCTCTTTGATTTAGAACAATATTTATTAGATATCAGCGACTCGCTCTTGAATGAATTGGAAGCTTTCACTCAGGAAAATTTTCAAAAGATAAGATTTAAAGACGAGTTATGAAGATAATTTTTGAGTCCACTCTGACTTAGAATATAACCTTATCGATATCAGTAAACTGTTTTTGAATAAATTTTGAGATGAAAGCTTCAGAAAGATATCATTCAAAAGCAATAAAAAACTAAAATCTGAGCCAAAAACCCATAATATCTGGTAAATACATGAATCCAGATATGGAGAGGGTTTTCAAATCCACTGGCAATTTCAAGATCTTATTTTCTGACAACATTTTAAAGATTTGCCAAACGCTTTTCGTTATTTTATGAAATTTTATGTATTTTATACAATCTAAAGCAGCGTGAAGTCTAGACGTAGTCTTCGATAAACTTTTCATCACACATTTTCAAAGAGTTACAGTATGTTGCTTTAATGTCCAATATCAGCTCAGTGGTAATCACATACTTCAAAGCACTTCACCTCAAAGCAGTACTAAATCTAACTCTAGCTTATGAGCTTATTTCCATCCAACAAAAGCACCTTTTGCCATAGTGACGACAACTGTCGCCATTAGTGGCCTATTCTTAAACACCTGCTGCAATTGTGATTGTTTTTTTCTTACTCAGCCATTCAGTTGCCTCTGCCAGAGCCTACAATGAAACCACTAATACCTGCGGTTGATTACCTGCAACAATTGTATTTATTAAGTGGGCAGTAATGAAAGCCTCTTTTATGCGACGCGACGCTTGTATGCGTTAAACATGCTACTTGCGGCATACAATTGAAGCATAAAATGTTAAGTGTTGGCGCATGCGCGAGCTACGCTCTAATTTGAGGCGACAATTTAATGGCAGGAGGGTTAAAGAAAATGTGGTTGCACAGAAGACTTTAGTTAGCAGAAGGCAGAGAAAAAGAATATATACACATACAAAGCTGAATATATGTATATATTGTATACTAAGTATAAATATGTATATACTTACACATGTATATGTCTGCATACGTGAATTTGCAACATAAGTATCTGCTTAATCCGAGACAACTTGTAGGAAGTGTTCTGAAAAAGTTGCTCAACGTTCAAAAACTAGTCAAACTGGAGTGGGTCTCAACAGCGCCGCACATACGCCTGCCACATGCGGCTACATGCGTCTGATGTACAGTAACCCTTCATTTATTCGCAGCGAAAATAGTGCGAAATAGCCATACAAGTGGGCTTAATTCATGCGCATATCGATGATAGTCGATATTTTCTGCGCAAATATACTAACTGATTATATTTTGTTTCTGCTGAAAATAGACAAACTGCGTTTCGCTTGCGCTGTTCGACGTAATAAACTTGATTTTGAACGTGAAGGAACAGGAATTGATGATTCGCTACTCAACTGTGGCTATATACATGGTCTTAAGTGTACATGCGTAAATATATATCTCTTGTACGTATATATGTGCTTTGCTGCACCAATTAACACCAGCATTTACTCGAAAAGCATAGCGGCAGGTTTGACTTTAATGATGATAATAACAGTATTCAATGGAAAAATATGGGATATAAAAATAACAAGGATGCTTATCTTCATCTACAAAGAAAATAATTTTTAACTTTGATAGAGAGTAATTTGAGGATTAGCAGATAATAAGATTTGAGGCTCGAAAAACATATAAAAACTATTGGAGCTACATAAAAGAATAATAGGCAATAGATGAGATGGCTTACAGTATTATTTTTAGTTTCAGTGAAATCCTAAATGTCTCCGCTATATAAAACAAAAAAACTTAGTTTCATCACCATTAAAATTAGGAAATATTAGATATATGTACGTATTCAAGCTCAGCAACAAATTCACAGATTCTCAGCAAGCAATAAATATTTGATCTTTAAACATTATTGTATTGATTTTATTTTAATAAGTTTCAAGTAAAAATATCTTAATCCATATTTGGTGATATAGCTTAGGTTCTGCTACTTATATTTATTAAATACCAGTTTGTTAACAGTACTACATTCTTAACCACAAGGAGAAATTAGTAATATTGAGCTACGCCTAAAAAAGTTTGTAAGCTCAGGAGGCTCTGATGAGAAGAACTATTTTAAAACTACATTATTTCGATAGGCGATCAAATCAACAATCTCAGGAATCCTTTCCATTGAACAAAATACTTACACTACACGCTAGATGGTAGCGAACCTCTCACTAACTAGTTAAAGATTTTTTTATGTGAAAGTAGCAGTTGCCAATTTGAGGGCGCTATTGTTGGAATATAAAGGCAATGTGTACCGACGACACCGAAGGCGGTTCTCGGTTATGCGCTTATCAGACTGTACTTCTGTATCTATACTTAAACTTCTTACTTATTGTATACTGTACAGGTATGAATAAAGGCATACTTCGAACCCGATATTTTTTAGTGACAGCCAAAATCTCAACCCCCATTACTATTATACTTGTCTAAGCTAACAAAATACGCTCAATTTACCGACTCTTACAGCTATGAAGTCGATTTCTTCCTTGCAAAAAATATTTAGATCAGTTCTCTTCAGCGAAAATCTCTTTGCATTGGTTCCATGGAGCAAATATTGCCTCTCTACCAGATATATTTATTTTATCAGCAAGGGTTCTCACGTACCGTTGAACTTACAACCTATAGATGTAATATCTTAAAGATTTGAAACTCGTTATCAAATATATCAATTATGTTCGCTTTTTAGAAAAATTTACTTTTTATATCCGGTATTCTAGCAGTTATTTAGAACCTGTTTCGGTGGTAAGACGCGAGTTTACTGTCATTGAAATCGACAATGGGAGGCCCAGAAAATGTAGTGTTTCAATGAGCTCAGACCATCGGAAAAATTGTTTTAATGATCATAGATCATGTAAGGAGATAGCAGAAGTCATGCAAAACATAAGTGTGATACATTGAAGTCGGTTCAGGAAAAGTAGGAATTTATCATGCTACTGTATCCAGAATACATTCGGGCAAGGGTATTTTAGATTCGGGAAGTAACTCGGGCTATTTTTCTGTTATGGGTGGTGATGTGACTCCAAAGGCAACATTTAAGTTGTCAGTCTGTTAAGGTATTAATAGCTCCGCTGTCAACGGCACTCACTAATTGTCTGAAATCAATTGCGTCCTTAGTTTCGTCTGTAAGCCATGCAATATACTCGATGCAATCCATAAATGTTCTTTGGGTGTTCATAGGGGTCTACTGCAATCCAAGGATATGACTGCAAGACTAATTTCTGTAAGACCCTCTTATTGGAGAGAAGAATAAATTTTTTGTGTTTCTTAACACTTAGCATTCCGACATCTCTGTGTAAATGTTCGATGTTGGATATCAAGAGGTATATTATACAGATTGCTGCTTCTGCTGTTTCTGAACCCCTTCAACTGCGTCATTCTGCTTTTAGGTATCCATACTCGTCTGAATAGTTTTTTACCTCGTTTGGATCGATAAGTAGTACTCCGAGTGTGAAATGCTAGAAAAATTCAGTTGTAAGCTTATTCAAGGCCACAAACTCTTTTTGACTTCTATTCCACATTTTTTGCTAACAAAAAATTTAATAATAAATAAACTATTTTATTTTATTTTATTAAATGTATGCTTTTGAGTAAGCTTATAAGGACAGTATTTCCACAGAAATACTTATTGCTGCGGAAACTTCCGGAATATTTCGATTTTGGAATCACCGAATAATATTTTGAAATCAATTTTAGGATAGGATGTTATTTAAATTACATACATTTAAAGACATACACCCTTGCTCCCCTATAAATATTTCTGCAAATGGCAGTAATTGTTCCTACAGCTGCTTAACTCCATTTTTTAGGGTTCACTTAGTCACGGCCCCAAAAAAACTGACCGCTTGCCTAATCATCCACACCCTGTCAACAGCTCTTTTACCAATATATTTTGCAAGCTGACCGGCCGCCGGATCGGCTGTAACGCCTGTCATTGCTGTAATTTGATGAAGTTGTCGAGGTTGTTGCAATTATTGCTTTTATACCGCATTATTTTCATATTTCGTTTTATTAGTTTATTAGATACCACGGCAGTTATTATTGTTCTATCTACCTAGCTGTGTAGAATACTTGTTGCTGCAGTCGATCATTGTAAATTGTAATAAGTCTGAGTTGAAAGCGCTCGCGGCTTTTTGGTTCAACGATTATTATGTTTATGATTATGGCCATTACGAGCGCTCGTATTACGGTTTATTATTTGTAGCATGAGTAGAATTACAAATAAGTTTGTGTGTGTGTTCTATAGAGTGGATATCCAAGTTGAGGCTCAGGCTGTATGGAATCCAGTCTGCTCATACTCACATACATCAGCTTGTGACTTTATTACGCGGCTGTGGTCCACTAATGGCTCTACATGTCTCTTGGCACGTGCGCGGCTGCTGCAGCGCCCAACAACAGAAACATATTGCAAGGAACAGTCCAAAAGTTATAAAGCTTTGAGTCAGGCAGTGAGTGGTCTGTGTGACCGGGTGGCAGCCCAGTCGCTTGTTATGGTCAACATAGTTGGCACGACGGTCAAATGTAGCCATTAGTGGGTTAAGTATAATATATATAAGTAAGTAAATAAGTTGTTCAGTTGTTAAAGGAAAAATGAAATAAATAAATATAAATTAGATGTGTAGAATGAATTATAAAGCAAAAATTTTTTGCAGAGTAGACTAAGCCAAGACTCGAGTTGTTTTAGTAGTTTATATGCAAAATATTTTTAAGAATATTAGTCATATTATCTAATGACACTAGTGATATACATGTAAATTTTGGTAAGCCCGGTCCGAACTTTAAGGCAACGTAAACATATGTTAATATTTTTGATAGATTTAGATGGATGCAATGATTTCGTGCCAGAAGCATTGACAAAAAAAAGTATGGTATTAAGCATTCTCGACTGAGGAACTTAATACTTCTGCTGTAAAATGTAATCATCCACTACGTCATTTCTACTGCCAGCCTTAAACCGCTCGTGTATCATTGCTGTGTTCTAGCAAGAAACCGAAATAAATAATCGAACTGATTTGAGAAATTAGAGTAGCATTCCTCTGGACATTTTTGCAAATTCAATTCCTGCCTATGTGGTGTGAACCCCGACATAGGCGGCATATTTCCTTCAAGCAATAAGTCCCTGCGGGACATGGATGTATCTGAATGCCCACTTAAGCAACACATGGTACTACCGACCGTTACCTATGATTCAACTCTATCGAAACGCGAAAGGTCTATATTCCGGTCTTCAAAACAAAAAAAAAAGGTTGCAGTGCCACAGAGAGCGTATTTCAATTGATCTTTAAGGGAGTTTTTTTAGGCATTGACGTAAATATAGTAATAGTAAAATCTAATGTAATCTATAAAGAAAAATTATTGCAGTTTAGATCAGGCTTTTTCCTTCCATTTCAAATTCCCGACTTTTCTGCTTATACAAAACTAATTAAGTTAATTACGAGAATTTCAACTTACGCTACTGAAATTCCACCAACGGCAATCAAATAAATCCGCAACCGTCAACGCGCATGCGCAATGCAATTTTCAGTAAATAATTTTAAATACCCAAAGTACTGGCCTTACACAGTTAAGCAGCTTTGGCTTGTCTCTTTGTCAGCTAAATGCATTGCTACACTCAGCGCATAGCTGGGATAGCGAGAAATAAAAACTGAAGAAAGCTGGCACCATCCACACACTTCAATTACACTTTAGCGTAGTAGGCAGTGCGTGCTGTTGCACATCCCGCCGCTACAAAAACACAAGTTAACGCCCGCATGCCGTGTGCCGACGTCATTACCAAGGCTTGGCCCTCATGTGGGCCTTACTTGGTCGAAAAACGTGCACACCCGACTTAAGTACACTATGTGCCCCGCAGTAGGCGTCCCCTTTAGTGGCATGTGCTCAGCTCGAGTTGCGAGCCCTTCACCTGAGCCCTAAGCCAAATGCACAATTTTCCACGCGCGCATAGACTCATGAGTATATTTGTATGTTCTCGATCTGTGTTGCAGCTGCACAAGTCAAGCTGCGCGCCAACAATCAGCAATGGACCGTCGTCAATGACGCAGCAGCTCAGCACGCCCGGCTGGTTGTCAGCCCAACGCCCTGCAAGCACATGCTCCAACACACACACCACACCACATATTGATGTAGTAGGTATGCCTAAGCTTTGCCGCTGTTTTCATTGCCCACTTGGTCAGTGTCTGTCTTAAGCTGCGCTTGCTTGTAAAATATTTCATTTTTTCATATATATAGTATACCGTGTTGTTATTGTTGTTCTGTGTAAGTCGAGCTGATTTTATGGCTCGTGCCAGCTGTCGCCTGCATTACAAGCGTTTTCGCTGCCGCCCCATGTTCTTTTCCCATTTGCTCTGCACTTACTCATTTTGTAAAATACTTTTTTGTCGTTAAAAGTTTGTCGTAACTCCGTACCGGAGTTGTTGTTATTGTTGTTGCTGTTGTTAAGTTTCTATAATACAACTTTTTGCTCGAGGGCACGTTAATCTATCAAAATACTATGCTGACTTGCTGGCATTGGTTTTAAGCCCAACGGAATGATTGTTTTCTTTCCGCCAGCTTCGAAGTCTCCCTCAACCTCCTGAGTTGGAGTCTAGTTACACGCTTTTAACCCCGTCATGGGCGTACACCGTACAAATTTTTTGAAGAAAATCGGTTTTCCAGCTCAGATTCGTCGCGCCTGCCCTCTCTTAAAAGTGAGTTGATTAAGGTAGCGTGGCTAATGTGTGTGTGATATGTTGTACTTTAGACTGATTACTGTAAGAAGTACGCAGAAAACTAAATGAATTTAAATGTGTTTAAGAGTCGTTTAAAAGGGAAAATAAGATTGAAAATGCATACAATTCCGTTTGCAGGGTAACCAAAGCCATTGTTGTCTGTTAGCGAGCTCACAAACTTCGAGTTACTCTCGCAAGATTCTTATAATAATCTAACGAAATTATTTCTGATTTCTGATTTCGATGGGGTGCTGATAAATGAGGCACAGAACAAAGGTCACAGATTTCAATTGACCATCCTACCTTAGTTGTTCAATGTTTCTTAAACTAGAAGATTGGGAGCCGTGGAAGTTAACGCGCCTCAATCGCCAGAGGGCTGGGCCTTCAGAATATTTGTACGGTGTACGCCCATGACGGGGTTAAACGCGTGTAACTAGACTCCAACTTAGGAGGTTGAGGGAGACTTCAAAGCTGGCGGGAAGAAACCAATCATTCCGTTGGGCTATTACCTCTATGAATATATTTCTGGTTCTCAATATCATCCACGCATGCTCTCCATTTTGCCGACTCCACTTGACCAAGTTTCTGAAGGTTGCATCTTAAAGGTAGGCGGCCTGTGATGACCCCAGCAATATCATTTAATTCACTCTTGCCTAAATGTAATAGTCCGCCTTTTTTAGCCTGCCCAAGATCAACTCTACTCCAAAATATGTTGTGTTATGCTCTGTGTTGCTAATATTCTTTTTTGAGGCCATTGGTTCAAGCAACCGCTCAAAGAGCTGAATAGACTCGTGCAGCAACGCGTCTGTCTATTCCTATGATTGGATATCCAGATGATTTTTATCGAGTTTCTCACAGAAAGTTAAGTTATTACCTATCCTAATGCAATGAAACTTAGTCTGGGTGCTACGTTAATGGAACTTTTGTTTGAACAGGCGCTATGTATATACGGTCTGAAAGAAACTTGGCTCAAAGGCCTAAAACCTTGATCCGGATGATCGTAACCATTGTATTTCTCCTCATTATGTTTCAGCCATGTATTGAAGTATCTTTGTGGAGATAGATTTGTTGAGATCATATTCATTGCAGCAAGCTGGCCTATCTGTCAGTTTGTGGCACTTTTTTGTCACTGTCATCCACCCAATCAACGAATCATTTGGAACCAACTCCTTTTTAGTGATATGGATATTAGATATTATAGATCATAGTTTTACCTAAAGCTAATAAAAGGGATTAACTAGAGATCGTATAAATGGATGTTGAATACATCAGCAATGCCTGGTTTTCGTCAAGCATTTCCATACATTCTAAGTTAGGCTAGTTTTTTAAGCATTGTTGGACTCTACATCTAACTGAACCAAAAGCTTTTTTTGCAAAAATTTAAGATTTGTGAACCAAGAACTGAAATTGACACGTTCTTCGAAATTAAGTCTAGCGGCAAATATAGTGGAATCAAGCAAATTTTGCTCTCATTCAAACTATATACGGCAAGAAAGCTTTTAGATTTCTGACTTGGAAATAGTTTGCGTGGACGAAAGTTGAGCTTTAAGCTCTTTGATTCATATTAACCTATGTAACACATGGTGTATCGTGCTTCAGGTGCTAATTTTTAGTTAAACACGAATTTTCGTCTTCTAGTGCATTTCTCTCACTGTTCTACAACCCAGCAGCGTCAACTCAATCAAGGCACCACCAAGTACCAAACATAATACAAGAAACGTATGTAAGCAGCATTTGCTGGCATTACACACTACCGTTAGGCGCTTTTACAACTTGCAATTTTACTGCTACAACAACAAAATACTTATCGTGCAACAAACACAGCAACAACAGCAAACGCAGCAGCCAACAAGAACAATTTATGAACCGACAACAAACGGTGAAGTAACAAAAACAAAAATTCAACTGTGTAGCGGCCCAACTGCATGTTGCAGCTACGCTATGCATGGGTACTGGTAGGCTGAGTGCCACAAGTGGTAACAAAATTTAATTTACACTTTGGGCCATAAGAAGATCAAGCGATCTTTTGTAATTGCTAAGCGCAGTAAAACACTAAATATGTATGTATGTGTGTGTTTGTGTGTGCGTGTAAGAAGCTGTAGCAGTCATAAAACCCGCATTAACAAGAGTACGTACAGTGCTGAGCGAAAAAAGCTAAAAAATACAACGAAAAAACGAAAATTACAAAAAACGGCAACGTCATCATCAGTTAACATGTAGAAAATTAACAACAACAAGATATGCCTAAAAGATTTTGTTGCCACTGCGAGTGTTGATAACGATTTCAGCGTGCAGCAACAACAATAGGCGTGTGGCATCAACAGTAGCTCTTGGCAGCAACAGTAGCAGCATCAAATTAAAAAAGTGCAACAACAAAAGCAATAAAAAGCTACGAAAAAAAGTTAAAAAGTAAAGTAATATAAAGGAAAGATTTTTAAAACGAAAAAAAAAAATAAAAGATTTTTCAAAACAAGTCGAAAGCAGCACACTTGCAACAAGCCAACTGGGCAATCTGCCGCAAGCACAGCACAGATAACAGAGCGTAATGAATGCAACAAGTGGCTACCGTATTACCGCCACAAGCCAACTTGAACAACAATAGTTAACCAGCAAAAATACTTGGCAACACTCCGCTGTGACTTTGTGGCATCTGTGGCAAGTGGTAGGCTACTATAGCCATCGTTACCAGTGCTGCTGTCGCTGCTGCAATAAGCCGATTTATGCAGATAAAACGGCTCAGGCAGTAAACGCCCAAATGTGTTGCATGCATTGCTGCAATTCCTTTGACCGCTATCTGCTGGTGGTTGTTGTTGTTACTCATTTCTTTCTTGTCGAGATTACACATATGTACATTTGTCTGATTATTTGTTATGTGTAAAAGTTAAGTCAAATATATACAATGGTAAGTTGATATGTCTAAAAAGAGTCTGTGATTTGTATGAAATATGCATATTTGAGGTTCACATACCCTGTAGGAAATGCAATAACTATTTGGCGGACTAAACTTAATACTTCTAAAAGCATGATTTCTTCATAACCATGCTTAACTTAACCATGTCTGCAATATGACGAGAGGTCCATATTATAATTTGCGATAATTAATTAATGATAAAGCCTACAGCTTAAAGAAGTGTAGCTCTTTCGATCGCTTCTTAAACTTTCAACTGTACAAAAGGCATTTTTTTCAGACCGCACTTTAATTAAGTAATTTATCAAACTCTTTATTATAACTAAAACCAGTTTTTCCAGAAGAGTATTTTTTTTCAATTTTTTTTTTGGATAGATCACGCGCGAGTTGTGTCAAGCTGCCAAGTTGCTTTTGTTCAGTATTGTTTGACATTTCACCATGTGGGGAAGACTTACGCCTGAAGAACGTTTACAAACCGTCCCACTTTATTACGAAAATTCACGTTCTGCAAAGAATGTGTTCTGCGCCCTTCGCTCAACTTATGGTCAATATAATCGCCGTACTGAACGCACTACTCGCAAAATTATCACCTATCTTGAGACCGAACATTCATTATTGGATAGTATTCGGCCGAATAGACCACGTCCAGCACGCCGGTCGCAGGAACTCGGAACGACTTGTCGCATTTTGATGTAAAAATGAAGACAATCGAAGTCAAAAAAATTCGACGTCTGGCTCAATGGGCATGTAAACAAGCAAAATTGCCGCATTTGGGGCGAAAAGCATCCTGAAGAGATGCTGCTATTTCATCCAGAAAAAAAACGGTTTGGTATGATTTGCGGGCCGGTGGAATCATCGGTTCATATTTCATCAAAAATGATGCCGGTGAGAACGTAACTATCAATGGCGAGTGATATCGCGCAATGACTATTTGATGCCTGAAATTGAAGCTTGTGATCTCAGCGACGACGATCGATTGATCACAAAGATTGTGTGATATCACATCGTTTCCTGTGGGTATATGTAAAGTTTAAAGTATATGCGGATAATCGGTATAGATCACCATTTATATACCAGCTGTTAAAATTGCACTCGGACTGGTCCATTTGAACTGCGCGCACAAACCGAATCAATAGCAAAATTTTACTAGATTGGTACAATCTTTTTCCAATTTGTTTGGCGATTGTTACCTTGGAATAAATTAAACCATTTATCATGAACAAAACTATTTTGGAAGCACATATCACTCAGTGAAGGTCGTGAAGAGTCCGAAAACTTGCCCCATGTGAGTCGACCAACCACCTCTGTTGATGACGATAGCATCAAAAAAGTTAAAGCAACAATGCTATCATCGCAAATAGTAGAGGGACTCAACATCAAATTTCGTGTTTAATTTAAGTGGAATTGTGCGTTTAAGGGGCTATACCAGTGTGACACTTTCAAAAAAAATTTTTTGCTTTTTCGATAGTTTATGTATTCAAAAATATCCTGTGAAATCGGCGAGGTCGTATCTTCAATAGTTTTTGAATGGCAGCGTTCTAAATAGCGACCGCTCAGAGGTGCAAACATATATAAATGAAAATTTAAACGCGTTTTTCTCGAAACGACATTTTTCAAAATTGCTGACATTATAACTCAACGAGAAATTGACCGATCGACTTCAAATTAAAACTGGATATAGTTGAATACATTTGCTATACAAAAGACTACGATCTTTTTGATTGGTCGAAAATTGTCAATTTGGCATTAAAAAAAGCACCATTTTTTGCGTAAAAAAACGATTTTTTTTTTCAAAATTACGCCATTTTGTTAATTTTTGATATTTTTCAAAGATCGTAGCTCATTGTATAGAAAATATATTTAAGTTTAATAAACATTTTGAATTTTTTTGATTCAGCTACTCATTCGACCGGAATCATGACAGCAGTTGAAGCACTCTTTTTCGGCACTTCCGCAGACAGCACATAACTCCGTTATTTTTCAATATTTTTGTAAAAAAAATTTTTTTCATAAAGCTAAAAATATACTTTATTACGTCCTTAGAACGTCGAAACATTCAATCTAGTACTTTCTTTTAAAAAAATTTACGAAAATCGCCTAATTTTTCATGCGTCACACTGGTATAGCCCCTTAATCTCGATCTATCAAGAGGAGAAAGATACTACCTTAATTCCTGCGGATTCTTAAGTCGTATTTGTAAGCAAACCTGAGAACTTTTGCCAAATGTAGAATACTAACTGTACCACTTAAAAGGTCTATTGGAAATATTTAATCAAAGGAAACTTTATCAAATGTGAACAGCGAAATCAATAATTAATAGGATAAGCAAATATCGAACGCTATAACAGCTGTTTTTGTTGTTACTTTTATTGTATTTTATTTTATTGTTTTGACTCAATTAAACGCTTGATTAACTCAATTAGTGTGATTATACATATATAAAACATGTAAATAGATTCTAAAAAAGAGTACAAAGATGTTTGATTTTAGAGTAAAACCAACTCTGGCTACATAAAGTTTTCCTACAAGGTGTGCATGTATAAAATCCTATAGTATGAAAAGCTATATTCACAACCACAGCCCACAGCTACTGTTTGAACCACCCATCTGCAGTGTAGACAAATTTTGTATAGGATTTTAGCTTTAGGCATTAATTTTACTACTGTATGCAGCTGCCTCTTCCGCCAACTTATGAGTAGTATTCTCTAACAAAGAAAAAAGCTATTATTATATGCTATTAAAATCTGTCGCTTCGTTCTCCTTCTTAGACAAATTTTTCATTGTCATATCAACACTTGAGATTGGCTTTTAGTCAGCTATTAATCTGTGTCGTAATTGCCAGATTTAGTATTGTACTCTGGACACCTGTATCATTCAAATAGTTAGGCTGAAGGCGATTTACGATTGTTCTTTCTTTTCTTCTCTTTATTTAAGTTTATATAGTATATTACATGTGCGTATATATATATTTATCTGGGGATAGCAATCAATTATGATGGTGTTAATTAAGTAATCTAGCTTAATTGAATTAAATTAAGCAGACTTCGATTTTATAATTTAAAAGCTTTTAGAATAAAGAAAATAACACTTTTTTATACAAGCTGTTTGATAATAAAGAAAACGTAGCAGCTTATGCTATGTAAAACAAATGGAGCTTAATTGTAGTAAAACTGAATTTAGTATCCCCGCAAAACTAATATGGCTATGCAAACTGACGTTGAGCAATACCAAAAGCTCCGTCAGAATCGGGAAGTTGACTCATTTTTGTGCGACTTCTTCAATCTACTCTTGAAAAAAATAGTTCGAGCCGCATGGCTGAATAGAAAAGGTACAATCTTCTATAAGAGTGTACAGCTGCTGGCGTGCGTCGACGATATTGATATATTGACCTCAACACCCGCGTCGTTAGTTCTGCTTTTTCCAGACTGAATACGGATGCGAAGCACATGAGTTTGGTAGTAAATGACGAAAGGCTAGACGAAATATCTCCTGTCATCAAACAAACAGTCGTCGCAATCGCGACTTAGCTCACACGTCACTGTTGACAGGCATAGCTTCGAAGTCGTAAATTTATTTCGTCTATCTAGGAAGCAACATTTATACCGACAACAACGACAGCTTAGAAATCCAACGCAGAATAACTCTTTTCAATAGGTGCTACTTCGAACTGGCAAATTGAGAAGTCTTCATATCACTCATCATCCACATCCCGCTATATAGCGTTACGAGTTTTCATCTTCAGAAGACTTATGGTCATTTGCGCATTGACAATGGCGAATACCGCGGTAGATGAAACGATGAGCTGTACGAGGTATACGACGCCATTGATATAGTTCAGCGAATTAAAAGACAACGATTACGCTGGCTAGGCCATGTCGTCCGAATGGATAAAAACACTCCGGCTCCAGTAAATTAGTTTCTCTAAATTTTGACTACTTGAAGTTTTGCTTAATAATTCTTTAATCTCAAATTGGCTAAACTTTTTGCACGCTCCAAGTGGAAGCGTAAGTATCGATAGATATCATGGCAGCAAATAAATATTCCTTGCCACCTAAGCTCTCTCAGTTTTTGTTCTTCGGCATAAATCTGACACAAGTGAGTTAACATTCATATGCAAATCAACAAAAGAGAAAAAAATCTACCAGAAATAATAATAAATTTTCATAATCACATCAGCGGCAATAGCAATACGTATAGAGGGCACGATCACTGCATTGCAATGATGACTCATAGAGTCATTTATTGGCACCAATGGAACTAAGCTAGTGGTGGTCAAACAAAGTTACCTGCTATTAAAATACAAATTGAAAATGTAACCCAATTAGCATTTAGTTGGGTACGAATGCAGAATGAAAATTCTAACCTCATCAATCGATTGTCTTGGAAACAACAAGATAAATCGGACATATAATATAAGGACATCTGACATAATATTTAAGTGTCATCAGACCAAAGTTGTTCCGTAAAGAGTCTGTGTGAAGCTGTAATGACTATCAGAGTTTATCAAACCAAAGCTAGAATCTATCGCACTGGCTAAAAATTACATCATGTGAATGGCAAATTCAAGTATAGTCGGTTGCGTCAATCTTAATATGCATTATTAAACTAAAACCCAGCTCCATCTTACTTCAGATGCTCAATGGCGATCGCTTGAATCAAAAACCTTCCAGATTTTATAAGAAAAGTTAGTTTAAAGATCTTACTGGGTTACACATTTGATGTGTGAGAAGTTCGAGACTATGCCCGCCTCCAGCAGTAAAAAAAACCGTCATGTGGATTTTCTTCATTGTTTTGTTTTTACTATTTCTTTTTGCAAGTCTTTCCGTTCTTGTGGCCAACCCAATTGTAGAGCTTAATCGATCGATCGTTGGTCATGCATACAGAAGTGAAGACACACTACATATGTACATACGTATATTAAGACCTATTTGGGCGGAAGAAGAAAACGACCAATTTCGCACATATTTGCGAATTTAGTAATGCGCACACACACCCAATAAGCACATACATATGTATGTATGTATATGTCTATATGAAAGTGAAGTGATCAGTATCTTCATGTCTAACTGCCCGCCGGGCAAAACTATGTCCAACGGAACGGCGTCGATCTTCTTTGATTGGGGTCTTGCCGCCTTCGGCGCTGTCGCCAACATGGCTTGGCCTGTCTGCCAGCCTGACGGCGCATGCAAGTGAAGCGCGCCTGAGGTATTGGTTTCTTCACTTTTTACTGCTACATACTTATACTTACCTGCCGGCTTGGCTACGCCCGTCCAATAGTCGGATGACTCATACTGCGCTGTTGCTACTGCGCAAAAAACGACAATCATATTCGAAGCTTATTGTATGGCGATGTGCGCCAAGCACCTAGCCATCCCATACCGTCTCTCGTACAGCGCGTCGTGCGCTGAAAATTAAACACATCAGCAAGATTTGATGATTATTTACCAGTAATTCTCAGCATAGTGGCGTCGAAGAAAAGAGCGACGCGGTAGCCGGGCTGTGCGCTGTATGCCTGCAGATTATACGGTACGGTTTCAAATAATAAGTAGGGCTTTCGTTAGCACTTAGAGCTCGCTGTTACATATTGGCGCATGTCCGCTGCCGCTAATGCGATTTCAGCACTTTTCGGCGCGCACTTGACGAATCTCAAACCTGTGCCGGTGTCGTCCGCCACAGCGCCAAACAACACGTGACTCCATGCTGACGCAGCAAGCAGCTATGTTACAAAGAATCACTGGATAAACAAAAAAAAATAAATATTTATAATACCTAGGTGCTCATAGCAATATTTGAAGTGCTTGGAAGCGACCGAAATTTGTTTAGCAAAAAAGCGGCTCCAATGCTGCATCCAAAGTCAATATTAAGGAGAAATAAATGTGGTGCGGTCAAGGTAAAGAAAAAATCGCATCTTTTGCATTTATTGTTGTTTACTATTCCGTATTCTGTTTTATGTCTGCTTGCTTCCCATTTTTAATGGAGCTCAGTGAATTTTAGTTTGGCATTCGTCGGCTAACGTTCACCGCTTGGGCTGCAGTGATGATGACTCATTCAATATTAGTACTGTAAACGAGATCAGTGGAAGTGAGTTTCAGCTTCATTTCCACAGTGATGATTGGCAATTATTGGTTTTGTGAACATTTGGTAGAATAAGAATGAAAGCTGTTTAACTATCATTACTTGCACTAGGTTAGGTTAATCTGGTAAGCCAACAAGCCACTCATAGACCAGTATGGACCTTTGCGATACCAGATAGAGTTCAGAGCAATAGTGTTAAGTCCAAGAGGAGTAGTCATCGTTTAGTATGCCTGCGCTCTACGCGAATTTTAACAGACTCTGCGGCCTCACTATCGACACCTCCTCATAAATTCCAACTCCCAACCCCAGATGCTTACAACGTAGTATTGCTAATGTGGGATAAGTGTACTAAGATGCTCCATTGTTTCCCTGGTCCTCTAGACATTTCCTGCAGTCTTCTCGATCTGTCCATCCCATCCTGCAGGTGTGTGTCGCCACCAGACAGTGACCAGGTAGTATTCCCATAATGTTCTTACAGTCTATTTTATCGACTGCCAATTGAAATTTTGCGATTCTGATCTACCGTTTGGCACATGAATTTTGCAATTTCGCACCCAGGTAACTCATTTCATCGGCTTTTGATTTTCTTTACCATGCTTTTGTCAAGATCGTCGTATAGACAACGCATGGGCTTACCAATGTTGTTCATGTTTTCTGATGTTAGCCTTACACCATTCTTGGCAATGTCGTCTACGGTTAATAGCCCTCGAAGCTTTTATGGCCTGGCACCTAAAAGAAGTGAAGTTGTTTACTTTTTGCAACACTTTCCATTGCTGTCCTGCTTCCCACGACACTTCTTGCTTTGATTGCTGCTTGGCTGTCTACGTAGATGTTGACTCTGTGTTGCCTGCAGGTGCATTGTAGGCCAGCTCCGTGGCTTTCGCAACAGCAAAGATCGCAGCTTGAAATATACTACTGTGGTCCGGCAACTTAAGAAGTTGCCTTATCTTTAACTAACATTTTCGAGCCATCCGTATAGATGTTTAGAGTGCTAACATACTTTTACGCCTGGCATCTACTTCTATGTTTACCTTCTTTCCCAGTTGAAAAGTAGGGTCAGGTAGTCGGTGTTTGCCCAACCGCCATTACCCACCGAGCTATACCCGAAGGTTCTATAAAGGTATAGTATGTAAATTCTCCTGCAGTAGTCGCTCCATCGATTTTGCTATGCAGTTTTCAGCGAAGATGTCTATAGGTGGCAGGTTCAGTACCAGCCGTTGGTGTTGTTCTTAAACCTCCCACTATGCTCGTAGCCAGCCTCTGAACCCTTTCCATTGGCTTTCGGAAGGCGGATTTCTGTACGCCTGCCCACCATATTACTGCACCATAGAGCAAAATTAGTCTAACAATGGCTGTATACCCCCATTGCAAGAGAGATGGAGAGAGCCCTACACGCATATAAAACATTGCAGGCTTTCCTCACTCTTTCTTCCACTGAATAACTGTTTATTGTCTACTTGATAAGTAGCATTGGAATGACTAGCATTATCATGATGAAAATTCGATGAAAAAAGAGGACATCATTTGTCAGATTTAGTTTTCATGCTTTCTCTAAGCAGTCAAAACACATATGTACTATATATGAACGCTGATTACTAACGTCAAAAAAAGTCTATAAAATAATTATTCTTTAATTAAGGGTATCATTGAGCACGTCACAATATACGTCGAAAGTTTCCCGTAATAAAAAAATATCACATAATCATTATTTTTATTTGGACCGTATGCAACGAATCAAAAATGATGATTATGACCCTCTTCAATATTTTTAAGTATAGCTTTTATCATTTATCTGATAGTAATACAACTAGTTTCGAACGGTTTATTTTATTTAGTGAGCGACTATGTTTACAAGCTTCTTCTAACAGGATTCTTTTATAGCAAGAATAAGAATATTTTGAACAAGTTTCGAAGATGCGGGCCGCAAAAGCCAATTACAAACATAAATACACAAAAGAGCGAAGATGCGCAAAATCAAGAAATGTTTCAAACAAAAATACCAAGAGCTCTTCACCTATATCTGTCTCTAGAAGTGGGGCTACAATAACAAAACCTATTAACAACTGAAATCGAAAGTAAATACAACAATTTGCTAAAATAAAAAAGGTTACAAAATAACCGGTCGCTGTCAAAAGAAAACGAGCAAAAGTAACTCATTTATTTAAATTATTGAAAAAAAAAAACACAATCGCTAACCGAAATGCAAATAAGTTCGATTTCTTTTGCTGGTGATTCATCGTAAACATCTAATTTGGGAATACCTCACGAATGCGTAAGCTTTGAGCGCGTGCCTAAAGCTGCGCAATTTAATAAAAAACGACAACAAATGCGACTTCAGACACTGGCTGACGGTCATAAAACCACAAAATATTTATAATACAACTATGTATACGCAATTCATGATTAGCGACAATGTCGAAAATAAAAAAAAAAACGTTTTTTAATAGTCATAAATTGTTAGCAATGAAACAAAAAAAAATCCATAAAAACAAAAGTGTTGATAAACGCCGAAGCCAAAAAGAGCTGCGTGCGAATAACCTGCGGTAACAAAATGAAAGAAATAAGCGCTTGATTAATAAGAGCAAATGGAAATAATGTTAATGAACTTTATCTGGGTTGTGGATTTATAAATACATACTTGATTGCTTTTAAATGTTGCATAACAAAAAGGTGACTCAATTACGTGTGTGGATTAAAATTTCATTGACTTTTTGGGCTTGCGAAATTATTTATGTGATAAACAAGAGGACAAATACAGTTATAATACATACAAATACAGTAGTTAGTTGATTCTGGCGGAGCGATAATTTAACACAGGGTAGCTTAGGGTGAACTCGCAAATGTAAAACTCACACTGCGACTAAATATTAATACAGAAGGTCACATCGATCATCATCTGTATTGAACCGCACGTTGATTGGAGAGTGCGGTAAAGCACCTGAGCAGAAAAGCGGAAGCAATCTCAGCAGATAATTCAATTCAATACTTTCGTGTGTTATTAGAGATTAAAAGACTTTACAAAATCGATTAAGGTCCATAAGATTTTATATCCCCTACTAACTTCTGAATATCCTCTATGTGACCAGGACTTGTACAACCTTATGCTCTTTGTTCTTAGACTCTTTGAAAACTTTTTTAGAAAGAGCTGAGGGATGAGGCCCATTTCTGGCTCAATGGTTATATACTAAGCAAAATTTCCGCGCTTGGGACAAAGAGCAACCTGAAGAGATTCAAGAGCTGCCATTTCATAAAAAAAAAAACAGTTTGGTGTGAATTGTGGAATTGAAAAATGATGCCGGTGAGAACGCAACTATCAATGGCGAGCGATATCGCGTTATGACTATTTGCTGCCTGAAACTGAAGCTCGTAATCTCAGCGATATTTAGTTTTAAAAAGACGGCGCCAGACATCGCATCAATCAATGGATTTATTGAGTTCTCTTACTCATTCGAAATGCTCGAACGAGTCTTCAAAAATTAGACTCAACGGATGAATCATCTGAGACGTAGGCGCGTCCAACATTTGAAAAAGATAGCCTTCAAAAAATAAATGCCAAAGGGTGTTCTTTCGAATGCTAATAAACATTCTCCATTAAATTCGAAAAAAGTAGGGAAGCTCGAAATAGATCACCATTTATGTATTAATATTTTCTCCACATCTCTAAAGATTTGTATATTTAAGGTTTACATTTTCTTTAAAAATCATTTAAAGACATATCTAGATTATTTGGGGGATTCACAGTGGTTTATTCAAATCTAAGTGTCAATTAAAAAAAACACAATATTAAATATAGTATATAATGTGTGAAGCCATAAAACATAAAAATGTACGATTGTTGACTTGACTAATGAATAGAAAAAGCTTACGAAATCATCCATTACCAAGAAAAAAACAAGTAAGGAAGGGCTAAGTTCGGGTGTCACCGAACATTTTATACTCTCGCATGATAAAGTGATAAAAAAAACGTTAACTTCGGTTTCGCCGCAGCTATAATACCCTTCACAGGTGCATTTCTATAATATAAAAGTGTATAAAAGATATTTGTATTGATTCTGAGCGATCAAGTTATACGGCTGTATGCGTTATCTGAACAAAATGATCGAAGATTGTTGCGATGCCTTAGATAATAATCGATGCCAAATTTCGTGTAGATTGTCAAATAAAAATTTTCCATACAAGGACGCGAGTTGGATCGCTCAGTTTATATGACAGTTATATGCTGTTCCAAAAAGGAAAAAATGTGTGCAAAACTTTAGATTAATATCTCAAAAACTGAGAACTACTTCGCGTATGTAGAAGGCATAAAAAAATAATTGAATTGGAAAGTAAACGACATTTTTAATGACTTACTCGCATAAATTTTAATATTTCAATTTCGGTGTTGAAATAAAAATAAAATAAATTAACTCATAAACCTCGCTTGTCACTTTTAAGGCAATGAATGCGAACGGGCCAAATGTTTATCACTGCACAACAAAAGTGTGTCAAAGCAAGTAATCAATGCATACAACGGCTCAGAAAAAGAATTACAAAAGAAATAATAATACTTTCGACATTAATAAAATAAATGAGCGTTTAAACGACAACGTTAATTTTCACATATAAACAATTATGCTTATTTCCTTAAATAATTATACGCAAAACAAAACAAATTACGTATGAGTGTAACATAAAGAAAGCGAAGTGCATTCTTCGCTTTGACACACATTGGCTTTGATTTTGCTCTGAGACGAATGAGTTTTTATTTTAAGCTTTTTTGCTTATCTCGCTAAGGCACTTACATATGTATGTATATGCAGAAGTCTGCGCATTTAAATTTATTTATATATTTTGTTGGTTTATCGCCTCGCATTTGCGGCGTCTGACTGACAGCATGAATTAGTGGCGAGCGATTGAGCAACTTTACCACTGAATCGGACGCTGCCACTTGTGCACACGCCAAATAGCTTGGTGGGGGACGTTTTTCTAATTGCGCGTGTTAGTGGTGTTGTGGTTGACTTGGTTTCATTTCGACTTTTTTGTGTTCTGCTATTGTCATCATTTGCCCAAAATTAGGTCATTTAGGCAGGGGACAATTAATTTCATATTGTGTAGTCATACTATGTGGCGTATACGTAACTATTTTGGTTTGTGTGGGTAAATGTACATAAGTATGTAAGTACCTTAGCAAGGTTATAGTTTTTGTGGTCATAGTAAGAATTATGTGAGTGCCTCATTATTTTGTTTGAAGAACATTAGCACACAGGGTTATTCTAAGGTTACACATCTGATAAAATATTATAATGATATTCCTTAACCTTCCTTAAGAACCACTGCCTTTAATTTACAAAGATTACTACACTGAACCTTTGCTCCAATATTTGATTGGCGATGGAGGGGACAAAGACTGAGACGAGTATACCCTTGTAGCATTTACAGCAGTGACCATGTAAAGGAGCGCAAATTTTATGTAGAATTCGTGGTGGAAGAGAGACTCCGTCGTTGAGTTCTAGCATTTACCGCGGTAAATGAACGTCAAGCCACAACGCTTCACAGCGAAGTTCTTCAACATATCGCCCCGACGGAAGACAAGGATGATGAGAATAAGAAAATTCATCAAACTACCTGGCTCTCTGCGGATCGAAAAGCCATCAACCAGATCGATCATGTTGTGACAGACGAAAGACACGTCTCCAATGTTTTAGACGGGCGTACGCTACGAGGTCCTAACAACAATCTTCTTGTAACGAAGATGCGCACCTGAATCTCTGCAGCAAGGAATTTTCGACTTCAAGAAATTGTAATCACAACGACAGCCGAACGATTTTTTACTCGACTTGCACTCCTGCTCTCTGAGAGCACTTATCAGCAATTCGGTATGAGAGAACAGTGAGACAGCATTTCAAGTTCCTGGCATACAGCTGAAATGGCAAAGCAACAGCTGGTATAATGAGGAAAATTGTGTCGCAGTGGAAAGAAAACAGACTGTCTAGAACTGTCAGAAAGTTGCAAGCCCAGAACATACTCTTGTAAAACCCCTAGAGGTGGTCTAGTGACTGACTGCCAAACCATGCTAAAATTATGGAGGGAACACTTCTCCAACCTTCTGAAAGGCAATGAAAGTATTGAAAGTATGGCAGGATATGGTGAATCCGATTCTCCATTCGAAAATTATCGAGCAGACGATCCATTGCTCAACCATAAAGATACAACAAGCGGCGGAAATCGATAGATTGGCCAAGCTACCCAAAAACGGCGACGATCAACTGATAAGTCATCATCAACTGACTAGATATACACTATGCACCAAATCTTGGAAAAGACCCGTGAAAAGAGGATCGTCACACACCACCTCCTCGTCGATTTCAAAGCTGCATCCGACAGCGCGCCTCCTTTATGCCGCGATGTCTGAATTTGATATCTACGAAAATCGAATACGGCTGTGTAAACTGACGTTGAGCAACACCAAAAGCTCCGTCAGGATCGGGAAGGACTTCTCCGAACCGTTCGATATCAAACGAGCTTTCAGGAAAAGCAACTTCCTAGCGTGCGACTTCTTCAATCTACTGCTGGAGAAAATAATTCGTGCCGCAGAGGATAATCGAGAAGGTACAATATTCAACAAGAGTGTACACATTCCAGCGTACGCCGATGATATTGATATCATTAGCTTCAGCATCCGCCTCGTTAGTTCTCCATTCTCAAATCTGGATAAGGAAACGAAACAAATGGATCTGACTGGCAGTGAACGAGGGCAAGTCGAAATATCTCCAGCAATTAAAGCTCTTAGCGACTTAGCTCCCAAGGCACTATTGGCAGTCATAACTTCGAAGTTGTAGATACTTTCGGTTATCTTGGAACCAGCGTTGACCATCCTCGAAATTTAACGCATCATAATAACTAGTGCCAATAGATGCTACTTCGGGCTGTATTGGCAATAAAGAAGTAAAGTCCTCTCTCTACGAACAAAGCACAAATTCTTCAAGTTACTCATCATCCCCGTCCTGCTAAATGGTGCGGAGGTATTGACAATGACATCATCTTATGAGTCGGCGTTACGAGTATACGAGAGGAAGGGGCTGTGGAAGATTTATAGTTCTTTGTGCATTGGCAACTGCGAATATTTACCAAAGTCGGTAAGACTATGAGCTGTACCAAATATACGACGATATTGGCCTAGCTCAGCGAATAAAGAAACAGCGGCCATGTCGTCCGAATGGATGGAAATACTCCAGCTTCGAGAGTATTCGACACAGTATCCGCGGAGGAATCAGGGAAATCCATTCCATTGAAAAGACCAGGTGGCTACATGTTATGTTGTTTCAGTTTAAGTGTTTCGGTATATGAGTTCTGTTGAAATCAAACTCAACTTCATTTCTATGAGCGCTATAAGGGAACCAAAATTAAACAATATCCCTAACTCCGATAAAATCACAAAAATGTTTCTTTCATTCATGTGTAAAATTGCATAGACTTAGGACCCACCCATTTCATGTTTAAATTTTAGCTTTGCTTAGTTAATAAAATATTTGATATAACACTTTTTTCTGCAAACTCCCTCGAGGCTCACAAATGGCGCATTTAAACAAACAATCAGTGGGGAGAAAATAATAAAAGCACCAAAAAAACACAACATCAATGGCAAACGGCAGCAGTGGCAATAAGAGCAGCAACAACAGCAATAACAACAATAGCTGCAACAAAAGCAACAATAACAGCAACAAACTACAGCAAAAGCAGGAGCCTAATGCACCTAGGCTGGGGGCCGCTTGGCGCTTGGCCAAAAACTAATCGCCAACACGTCAGTGAGTACGTTCGTACATTCGTTCATTCGTTCGCTCATTGTCATTTGATTGTGGCAGAAATTGCCACCACTAACAGTGCATATTACAGATAAATGAATTGAGTGTTGGCAGCGCACCGGTGGCGCAAGCAGCACAATTGTGGCAGCATTTGTGGCCATTAGGGGGCAACTACATATGAATGCACAGCTGCCACAGTTGCAACCAGCGTGTTGTTTTGTTGCTTTGCATTGGTTTTGCACTGTAGGCGCATTTTCTAATACAAATGTTTGCCTATGCAATATTGCCACCTTTTTCATATTCATACTTTATTTTTAATCTTTTTTGTGTTTTTTGCACAAACTTGCAACAAATGGCAATTGCAGCGTGAAGCGCTATTGAATTTGCGCGCATTTTTCACACTTCAATGCTCATTGCAAAAACAACAACAGCATAGTAATAAAACAATAAAATCAACCAATAGCAGTGTGTAGCGTAAAAAGAAGGAAAATCTAAAAGCGCAAAGTGCAACAACGCGTCACTTTGGTGCCACACTTCGCTGCCGCGTTTATGTGCATTTAGCCAGAAAAATGTCTAAAACTGTATTTTTTTGCAAGTTTTCCGCCATTAGAAACTGCCTGTGCTTGCGCTGGGTAGCGGAGGGGCAGTTGTACGTTGCAATTTATCGCGCAGGTCACGGGCGGGCGGGGAAAAACGTTGCTGTTTATTGCATTCATTGTTGATGGATTCATTGTGAGTGTTGCATTTTTCAAAAACGTGTTGCATATTGCACGCTAAGGCGTCCCCAGTGGCAAGTATACGCATGCGAATACGTGTCTGGTTGCATGTGTATGCCCCATTGGGAGTTGCCTGCCAGCGCAATCAAATGCAAAATTGAGAAGCACAAAAATAAGCGCAGTGCATATTTATAAACACACCAAATAAAAAAAAAACAAAAAAAATTGCAAATTGTTGCGCATATGTTGCATGCAACAGCGCGAATGTGGCATGTGTGGCATATGTGCATTTTCAAAGGGTTTTCAAGTGCAAATACGGCTGCCTGTTTGCTCTATCGCCAACGCTGCCCCCTCAGTTGTGCTGCCGTTGCTGCCTTTGACTTTGTGTGGCGCTGATTGCAATCGCAACATTGACTTTAATGCTAATTTTAGTGTTGAAAATGGAAATTTTATTAAAAGTGGAAAATTAATGAATGACAGCAGTTGTACTTTTAATTTCTCACTTCTAAGCGGCAATGAAAGATTGTACAAAAAGCAAATAACGAAAGTGTTGCAAGGCTTCAAAGTGTTCGCTGATTCCATGAATTACGGAAATTTGTGGAGAAGTTTAAGGTATAAAGTAAGAAATAAGTTTCCTTAAACGAAATTATGGATGCATCAGTTTAAACTCTTATGAATTTTATAAGATATTGGTTTTTTAATTATAAATTTTTTCCGTTTTCTAAAGTGTTTTGAAATGTCCAGTCTTAAAAAACATTCGCTTCTTGGACCACTGGCTTAGAATTTGGACCTCAATTGGTTTGTTAAAAGAAATTCTACTACTGAAAAGTAATGCTTAGAGCTCTGTTGAGTAGAATTTGCAAAAATTTTCAATTAAAACCCTTCTCTGATATTATAAAGCAAAGGTATTTACCCTTACATAGCAATATTTAAGTTGGATTTCTACGATCGAAAGGTCTTTTTTGAGAGCCTTACGATTAAGTTAATGTCAGCAGAAACACTTGAATACTCGTAACCAGCTTGTTCGATAAGTCTTTTTCGAAAGCCTTTCATCAAGTTTATGTTAGCAGAAACACTCGAATTTCGTAACCAGCTCCCAACTTCGAGCTCAGTCCTTAGCGGAAGCTTTTCCCACCATCAGCAATCTTTTCCTCAGCTTCATAAATACTTGCTTAGAGAGTAGTTATTCGATCAGCTCACTTTAACTCCAGGTATACTTGTATTATCAAATATTACTAATCAAGACCGAAGAAAACTGTAAAATAATTAAGATCTTACCTTTTCGCAGGGTCTCGCCATATGTATATCTTCATCACGCCCAGTATTTCTTTCATTCACTTCACATTTACTTACCCATATATGACAATTGATCCATCTAAGCAACTAGATATTTAATATAAGGGCAAAACGGGGAACATTACCAAGCGGATCAATGGCTTATGCATATTATTTTGATACTCTGAAAAAAATATAGAGTAACAGGAATATAATCCAGAAATTTGACTTAAACAAAGTAAAGAACTGTCTCCATTTTTGAATACAATCGGTAATGCTAAGATACCACTGAAGTTACAAATTATAGCAACGTATGCAGATTATACTATTGTCAATAAAACCAATCAGATGCGTGCTAAATTTGAGACGACGCGGCTTGATAGAGACCTTGGAATAGATGCTATATTCTGTTTGTGACTTGTTCGAATGATACATTCTCTGTGGCTTATCCTCCAAATTCTCAAACATAATAGGCACATCAAAGATGATAGATACGGTGCTTGTAACCTTACGAAATCGAAGATAAAAAGCTGCGAAAACATTTTCGATCCCTTTACTCAGACACGAAGAAAATGGTAGTAGAACTGAAAGCTGACGAAGAAAAACCGAGAAGCTACGGCCGACAAACAAAACGCGAAAATTTCTGCGTGAGGGCTTGGATACAATTGGCGAAGATTTGAGGACGCGCTTTTCTAGCGAAGAATTGGATGGATTTCAACTGAGTTCGCTGCTTCCAGAAAAAGTATGTGCTTTGAAAACCCAAGAAATGGAAAATGTTATTGACTGCTAGATAGTTACATTCAAAGGCCTTTTGGATAATGACAACGTCTTGCGACGTTTGAAGCTCAAAGGTTAATTTGGTCACTGGTAGTGCCATTGGGGCAGAAGCAAAAGTCGAAAGACAACAAGTTACCGACTACTGCATTGGAAACGTTGAAGAACTGCGATGTAGACCTATACCTCATAATTTAAAAAAAAACTATTTATAATGTGTTTTGTTTTTTCAGTTTAGTAGGATTTGATATTAGAACGTCGAATTGAAAATTTTCCACCATGATACGAGTATTAAACTGTATGAAGGCTTCTAGATGTTTAATATATCAATATTCATGTTTCAAGTAAATGTTTATTTCCCAGCCAAAAACTATTTCTGGATCCGCTAGAACAGTTGTAAGGTCACAATTATGAGCACCGCGCTGAGGGAGCCCAGTTTTCATCACTTTGTCTGGACCCAAATTCCTCAATTATTTAAAAATATGCTAACCAAAAATATTGCAAATGAAAAGTTCTCTCTGTCAATAATATACAAACCCTATAAAAAAAATATATGTACCTTCTTGAAAAAAGTGAGGCTTTGAAGTTAGCCTTACTTTTTCGGAAAGTTTATATGAGTCGACATTAATTAGACTTCGGTCAGCCTACAAAATAATTTATTTCAATATTTCTCTCTTTCAGCCGTGAATTTTTTTAACAAGAGATCAACCAAGAAGGAAACGAATAAAGAGAAAATGAATAAGTACATTCTTTATGGTTATTTAAATTTTAACCATATGCTAATTTGTTCATATCTGGATCCTGATAGAGAGATTAATGCCCATTTCAATTTCTGAAAGATCCATACTAAGAACTGAAGGAAATCGTCACAGGTACCATAAAAGGGTAGGAAGTTGTGAATAATAATTAAGGTTTGATGCTTGTATTCGAGATATTGTACGCTGTGCTGAAGCAACTACAATACTCCAGACACAGCGGCTGAATGAAGCCCACTAAGCTAAGAGAGAACCTTTAAATATGACTCTAGCTATATCCCATTATAATTGAGATTCTCAAATCTGACTCACTTTGCAAACTTATACTGAAGGTAACATTATACTACAACGATTAGAGGTTTATTCTGGGATTTAAGCAAAGATCTCCGAAAAGGCCGTGTTGATCAATTAGAACTAACTTCAGCTAATCCTTTCAGCATTGATAGGTGTTGCTATAGTTGTCCGTAGTGTTGGTATATAAAGAATGTATGATACGATTCATTATTTGGGTTGCAGTTGTTTGGTAAGGTTAAGTTTTCAAAATCGGAGCATACTCTTGTAGAACCCCCAGAGTCGATCTTGTGACAGATATCCAGAGCATACTGAAATTAGGAAAGAAACACCTCCCCAACCTGCTGAATGGCAGTGGAAGCATAACACCAGGAAATGATGAACCCGATTCCCCAATCGATGACGATGAAGCGGACGTTCCGCCCACGAAGAAGTTCGAATAGCAATTACCGGTCTTAAGAACAACAGTCAATGTTACGAATTCTCAAGAGAAAGGCGGCTACACTGGCTAGGTCATGTCGTTCGAATGAATATAAACACTACAGCTCTGAGAGTATTCTACGCAGTAGCCGCCGGGGGAAGCTGAAGAAGAGGAACAGCTCCACTCCTTTCGAAAGACCAGGTGGAGAAGGATCTGACCACACTTGGAACCGCGTCCATAACCGCATAAGCGATGTTTACGTCAATAAAGAAGAATGCTTCTGTCGCAAAAGCGGAAGTCTTTCCTACAGGTGATGTTCAATATGCATCATAAAACTAAGTACCTTTTGTAACCATATGATAAAAAGAACGAAGCTGTAGAAAGCACTTTAAGGTCAAGTCCCATTAAAAGTCTTAAAAGAGCCACTTTCTCGGAAATTTAGCTGCCTTTTATGCTGAAAGCCTATTTGCGTTGGAAATTACAAATGTATTTGTATTTAGTGCTTTTGCTTTTGCGATTTTATGTGATGTGTTGATTGTCACACGATGACAGTTTGATGTCTATAGCATGCAACAAGCATGTTGCATGTTGTTACTGTCACAGTGCAGTAATGCTGCCGGCATTAGCGTAGGCTGGGCACGCACATAGCGGCGGTCATGTTGCTGCCACACAGTATATTTGGTTGCATATAGTGGACGTATATATGTATATATGAACAGTAGAGTTATAAACATATGTGTGTATATATGAGCTTCTGTGTATGGATGTATGTATGTTAAATGTATATTCGTGTGTTTGAGGCCACGTATTTATGTGCAACAATATCGCTTCGCGCTATTAAAAGTGGCAATAACAGTGCAGACATGCCAGCAGTGACAGAAGACAACAAAAGCAAAATGTACAACAAAAGCAAATGCGATACAAAATGCAAAAACAATATCAAAAGCAATAGCAAGTTCATATATGTGCAACACAATACATACAAACGCAATTAAAGCGCATGCGGCAAGCAGAAAAAGTAGTTTATTGTGTTGTTGATATTGTTGTTGTAGTTAATGTTTGAATTTTTCATTTATGCAATTTTTTTCCTGCCACCACTTGGCGCCATGGGCTTTTACTGCCAATAATTTTAAAGATTTGGTAATAAAAATGCAATTAACCGAGCGGCAAGCAACGTATCGCCGAATAACCAAGCAACCAAATAGGCTGTCACTCAGTCGTACAGCTGTAGTAAAAACAATAACAACAACAACAGAAATTAAACAAAGTGCAAGCTGAAATATACGAAAAGTTAGATCGCACTTAGTTGGGGTACGCCGTTTGGCAAGTGTGGTTGTGTGGCAATCGTAACTGTGTGGCAAGCATAGCTGTATGACAGACCCTCATCGTTTCGGCGCCAAGCTTGCCTCTAACGCGTTGACAAATATCAAACTATTGCAAGCGCATTTAATATTTAGTAATTTTTGCAGCAAAAAAGAAATAAATGCGAGACCTTAATGAAAATCTATAAATACCAGCAACAACAACAACAGCGGCAAAGGCCATTAAAAACCCCACTTTGCACTCCATCAAAACAAACATGAGCAGGAATTAATTTTCTCACCTTCGGCGCACAAACAGCGCTAATCTTATTGCATAAATTTGCATTAATATGACGGTGCGCACAAGTGGCAACACTGTTTGCGCTAATATCAACTGACGACTGCCTAATTGCTTTTTACTCTACAGCTGCGCTGGTTTTTCATGTTTTTTCCAGCAATTTTGTTGCGCTGCTCCTTTTGCCACATACAACTTGCCACAATTTAAAGTGTTTGCCTTCAATATTTTTCGTCTCGCTTCAAAATTAATACAAAAGCATTAAAAGTAATTCGAAAATTGATCGCTTGTGTGCAATGAAATGCATTTGCTCGTGGTCGGTAGTGGCAACGCGGGCAACAGTAACAGAAACACCAGAAACTGCACCGACAGCAGCATAAGCACCAGCAACAGTAGCAACAGCGAACAACGGTGCAAAAGCCACACTCAAAATTTCGACACCAGCATAATATGCGAAAAACTGCCACAACAACAACGAGTACATAGCAAATGGGTAGTTGTTGAGGCAGGTAGCTCGTGCCAAGGATGTCAACTTCTGGTAGAGTGACCACTGAAGTCTGCAAGTGATCTGCCACCACGGTATAGTTCGTTGAAGTGGAAGTATGCAGTTTACAGTGCAGATAATGCTGCTCAGTAGCTAGTGGTATGCTATGTAAACCTGCTGGAAATTGATGCTAACAGCGAATGCTTTATTTAAAATAAGGCCGATGGAAAAAATTTAAGAATTACTTCCTAACGATGTCTTCAAGACCAGCTTTGGATGGTGGATGGCGGATGCTTTATTTGAAATAAAGCCGATGATAAAAATTTAAGAATTACTTCCTAACGATGTCTTCAAGACCAGCCTTGGATGGTGGATAACGGATGCTTTATTTGAAATAAAGCCGATGGAAAAAATTTAAGAATTGCTTCCTATCGATGTCTTAAAGACCAGCTTTGCTTAATTAAAACTATTGTCGTATTATTTAGTTTCTAAATTTTCTTTTTTTCAGTGGTCCGACGGCCAGGACCCGCTTCTTTTGTTGTCATAATAATAAGTGCTCGACAAGCTCTAGTGGGGAAATTTCTGTCAACGATTTCATTATTAGTCCTCTCTAAATTCTGCCACTGAGACCACTGTCTTCAAATACCTCAGAACGAAAGTAAAAATCTTTCGGCTTCCACTAACAATCACTTACCCACATTGAGAACACGATCTACAGAATATTTTGCATATCACAAGAGTTCAATATAAACATTTCTACAACTAAAATCTTTCTAACGAACTCACGACAGATTTCGAGCGCGCTTGCCATCCCTTTAACATTTACTTGTTTAATATTTTCATCAATTCAAGAGGTCGAAGGTCGTTCAGAACGAGGCACGTCTCTGAAGTCTCTGAACCAATCGTAGGCTTGTGTTTTTGATTAAACTGAATCACTGTAGGACATTTCCAACATTCGCAGCCATTCCGCACACGAAATTTGGTTAGAAATACGAAATTTAAGACGAATTCTTTCTTCGAAATTAAATACAATTTCCGGGTGCTTTTTTGTCACAATGTATATATACATATATCGACCAACTTACTGTTGTATATTAGATATTAAAATCAAATACTTCCGAATTGTTTCTTCATTTTTGAAAACTCTTCAGTTATAGTTTGAAATTCGAAACGCTCTGTCTGCTAATTACTATATCTTTCGCCAAATGAAAGAAAAGGATCACAGTATCTACCAAATATCAGGGATTTTTCTAACATAGTACTCTCTGAATTCCCTAAACAAAAATCATATTCAAAGATTGTATTTGAAAGCCTGGCAGAACTAGAATTAGTCAAAAAGTATCTAGGTATACTAACTTAAAGGTATCGTTACCAACTTTTGCTTCCAAGTCAATGAAGTAATTTTGTTATTGATATCGGTTCTATCGCTAATGAATTTCCAATTATATAGAAATTTATACCAATTTGTAACTTGCAAAACTTTTTTACAACTTTTTGAGTATATTGAGAAGCTAAATAGGGCGATTCCTGCGACGCAGACTATTTCTTACAAATAACACAACTGACCCAAGAGGTGCAGCGTTTGCATAGAGACCCTACAACCGATTAAAGCCAAATTTTGAAATAGGCATTATATGAGGAATTTCATTATAATTGTCAAAGAAATACTCAAGTCGGTCTGTTTTTTTTATCAAAAATCACTCTGCATGAGTGAGCTAACTGCGGGAACTCATAACAATATAATATTCCTTGCTCATATGCTAGGTCGAAAAGTAACAGTATTAGGAACGGTAAAACACTTTGAAAAGCTCTTTAACTTTGGTGATGGAATACTGTGTTCATATTCTCGTTTAAAATAAGCAAAGATTGCATCTGGAGACTCGAGGAGTAAAGCAAGTTTTCTCTAAGCCTAAAGGTGTTATATTCACTTGCAAATCAGAAGAACTGTGTTTTTGTGTATTTTCGTGGAAGAGACATTTTATTTAATAAATAAATAAGAACAATGTACATCTAGAGAGTTTAATGTACATTAAAAATCTGTGATTCGTTGTGGATTCGCACGATCCGGTAGATGATTTTCAGGAAGGTCTCCGACAAAGGGATCTGGCGGTGGAAAAGATTTGTTTGCTTAAAATTGTCTCAAATCCATAAACCAAAATTTTTTATTATTACTGACGAATGCAGGTACTGAAAATTTAAAACTTGCGGTAGTAAAAATTTAGATTATGACAAAATGACGATTTCCCAATAATAAGTCGATTTTTGTGAAGAAATCCACACCTCTGAGTGGCTCAAATTATTATTATTGTTAATTATTGTCAATTATTGCTAAAAAATCTTATTCCTCATTTCCAACAAATGTAGGTGCTAATAACGGCCTGTGCCGTTTCCGTCTCGAAAAATTTTTTTCACCGACTCTGAAGATAGCTTTCCTGAAAAAAAAAATGTTTTAAGGGTTTGAGGTCCAATTGCACTACTAAAATTCTCACAAAATTTCCTCATATCTCCGAAACTATTTAAAAATATCTCCGAAAGTATTTAAAAATATAAAAAAAAAATTTTTGAAATTCACAAATGAATATAACTCATTAGGTTCTGGTTCCTGCTTCTCTCTTATCACTGTCACTGTTTCTAAAGATTCTTCACTGGGTATAGTCACATATGTACATATGGTTCACTTAGCTTCAGCGCGCAATAAAAACTGCTTCAAAAACACCATTAATTTCCTAGAGGCTCTACAAATATTTGCTCTCACATATGCCTCATAACACATGTGGCGCACGTTGCATGCTTCAAAATTTTCAAATATGCCTAAAAGTGTATGTGCGGCATGCTACATATCAATGCACAAATACATATGTATGTATGTATGTTGGTACAACTTGTTAGTTGTTATTAACTGTTACTTGTTGATTCGATAGGCACCGCAAATTACATACGTACATACATATTATATACACCAATATTACATTCGGCTTAATTTATGTGCTTGTTGTTATTGTTGTGCGGCAGTTTGTTGTCGTTCGCCTGCCTTGAAGCGATAATTAACAATTCATTAGCCATTCAAACCAATATACGAACGTACATAAATATGTATTTATACTCGCTTAGCCGCTTATTAATAAACGCTGCCAAAGCTCGTATGAAATATTGACCGATTTTTCGAAGTATTTGCGATATCGCGGAATTAACGATTAATAATTAGTGCCAAAAAGATTTTGACGTGGATATACATATGTATAAATATGTATGTGTGTATTTGATTATAATGTATATTAGTATAGGTATTTATGTTTGTATTCATTTATTTGGTACAAATTCTTTTAATTACTGATTTTAATCTAAATATTTGAATTTTGTTTAAGTTTGGTTTTGGTTATTATTACAAATAATGGAATTTATTTGCATTTAGTATAAAATTATAATTTAACATGCCATTGATACTTTTAATTGATTTTACTGTTGCTAATAACTCTGTAATAACGTCACATCTTAATTGATATACGCCCTTGTTCTTTTTTTACCTAAACGATATAAATATGTAAGTCAAAACAAGTTAGATACTTGACTTAATTTGAAATTCTTTATTCCTCAATAATGTGAAATATAATTCGCGACTGGTTCATTTGCTAGCGAGTTTCAAAAGAACATACCCACTTGGTAAAATTCCGGTTACTTATGGATGATTGTTTCGCATGTATTCGGATTGCTTAACTATGGTTCTTTTGTGAGTTGGTAGAACTTATACCTATGTGCAAGAAATAAATTTTATATATTAATGGAATAGAAGAAGCTGATCCGATATTATCATCTTACGTTGCTTCAACTATTTTTTTGCTCAACGTTAAAATCTCAGTTTCTGTTCAGTATCCTTGTACGGGTGTCAGAAAACGAGTAAACTTTGTAGGATTTGAGCTGTTTATGTACAGCTGTTTCTTGATTCTATTGATTTCTTTAGTACCAATTCATCCATGTAAAGCTTGACTATACGCCTATACATTTCAGAGAAGTAAGTCGTATCCAACTCAATATCCGAGCGTCTTTTCTATCTCATATGTTTACTTCCACACTCATACAGAGTCCATTACATGTGTAGCTACTGCCATATTTTGATAAATATTTTAGGCAGTATGATTAGATATATATTACCATGATTTAAAAAGTGCTAATATGGATATACAATACTAAAAGAAGAAACGACTGACGCCCTGTTGTTAACTCGCTTTAGCCCCATAAGCGGTATCTACGCCAGTAAAGAAAAAGAAGAAGAATATGGATATACTGTTTACAGATAGTCAGTAGTTTCAACTCCATCCAGCAACCCAGTTCTGCTCTGAATATTTCTAATATCCATATGATTTTCGATTTAACGGGGAATATATTTGGCGTCCAATTTTCAGATATTTTCCTTTCCGCCAAACTCTTTCTTCTAGAGTAACATGCATCGGTCACAGATTTATGAACGGATATCCTACCTAAAGGTGAGAATTTCGTTAAATTTTTAGTTAATAGAATATTACACTTTTTAGCAACACTTTGCTTTCCCTAAACTGCTAAACGCCGTCCACACTCGAAATCTATTACTAAGTAAACATTTTGAGGAGTATCCGTATTTTCTCCTATCTTTCCCAAAAGAATTCTCAACTCTTAGTTGTGAGCAAGGTAGCTTAAACCTGTTTAGTTGTTCGCAGAGCTTCGTTGAGAATTATATTATAAGTAACACTGTTCCTTATAACTGAAAATTTCTACTCTAAAGTACAATGTGAAATCTACTAAGTAGAAGTTCCGAGGCTGGTGACACCTCAACCGGCATTTCTATATACATATAAGATCTATACAGCACAGGTTATGACACTTTATAGCAATGTTTTAAACTATTCTGCGGACATCTTGACTTATCATATTGCACTGGAGAGCAAATATTTAGTTAAAGTTAGGAATTCCTAACTCAACTTCAAGCTCAAACTTGAAGATTTGTTCTTTAGGTCGTTACGACAAAGAGAGTCGAGAACGCGTTGACGAGGAACCACTTCGCGAACGGCCATCAACATCAGCTGATGATCAACACGGCAATTAAATAAAGGAATTGTTGCTTGTGAATCGATGACTAACAATCAGAGATCTTACGGGCATCGTTGGAATATCAGAAGGAGCAGTGAAAACAATTGGAAACATCATTTTGGCCTAAGAAAAGCACATTGGCACGATTGGATCCAAAATTTAAAATTTTTTTTGAAAAACAGCCTCTCGTTAACTTCGGTAAAATAATGCTTTCCGACTACCAGGATATCATAAAACGTATTATTACTGGCAATGAGTCTTGGATCTATGCTTACGACCCAAAAACAGATGATCAATCGACCGAATATTGTGGTAACGATGAGCCGAAGCCGAAAAAACCACGTCAAAGCAGATCAAACATTAAGGTTATGTTGACAGTTTTTTTCGATTGTCGAGGTATGGTACATTCCGAATTCCTTCCGACCGACCAAGCTGTCAACAAGGAATATTATTTCAGTGTTATGTGTCGTTTGCGTGAAGATAATCGTTAAAAGAGGTCAGAATTATGGGACCATCGCATACTGTTTTAATTCTACACGAGTTTTTCGCCAAACTTTCAACCAATATCGTGCTGCAAACACAAATTTAGCTCCGTGTAACTTCTGGTTTTTCATCAAACTCAAACGACCGCTCCGTGGAAACCATTTTGAGTAAATTTAAAATATTAAAAGTGAATCGCTATGCGCATTGTAGACTATTCTGGAAATTGAGTTTAATAATTGTTTTGAGGATTGAGAAAAGGTTGGCACAAGTGTGTTGGGTGAAGAGGAATTATTTAAGAAGACAACATCGACTTTGAAGAAAATATTAAGAATTGTAAAGTTATAAACAAAGTCTCACCATTTTTTGCCTACCTTTTAGAACGATACGTGGCAGCTTATATAGAATTCTTCTTCTTTCTCAGCTACTGATCATACCGAAAGATCAATAACTTTGCGACTAATTATTGCAACAATTAAGATTTATTGCAAAACAAGCAGCTATCGCCTAACCGACAGCGACAAAACAAGCGCACTTGGAACATTAGTTACGCGCGGAGTTGGCGCATAGTGAACGCAGTCCATGCAGCTGTATGCGTCGATCAACTGGCGATCGTTCCGCTGCGTTGCCGCACAAAGTGAGCGCGACACATAACAGCGCTTGAATGCATTTAATTGACTGCCGCTTAGCGTTTAGCGGCAGCAAGCCAGCAAACTACCGCGTCGTATTAGAAGCGCAAAATTGCGAGGAATACTTTGAATCACTGCGCAAGCTCCGCAGCTACATATTTGATTTAGACATGAAATTATTGCAGTTTAATGCTAGTTATCGGCAAGCCAGAGGATCAGTTCGAACCGCTTCAACGCACTCAGTTACTCAGTCAATCGTTCACTCAGTCAGGCGGTCAGCAGCGTCCGCACCGCTTGTATATTTGATTGTCAGCAATTGAAATTATTTGAAATAAAATTTGTTACTTCTACGTTGCGAACGATCATTGCGAGTGATCGTGGCGTCAAGTACCGCGCCGCGTCCATGGCGTGATTTTGCTATGAGAAGACACACAAGTGCCACAGTAAGTGCGCATGCGCTGTCTTTGGCACTCGTACAACGCCTGATGTACTACATATGTGTGTATATATATATATATGTATGTACATGCATATACTTTGTTAGATTTGTCGTTTTGTCGTTAACATGGTTGTACAGCAACGCTGTTGCACGTGCTACGCATACAAAATGTGTGCCATAAATAACATTGCAGCAATTGAAGAAGCATTGTACACTTGCGTTTTAACACTCGTACTTACAAACATACTCCAACAACCATTTATACATACATATCTGTCAATATATTTATATTACTTCTATATATATTTTGTTATTTTGCGCTCATACCCTTATTTATGTCATTACAAGTGCCGACGTGCGTCTGCTTTCTACGATCTAGGTGAACATGTTAATGCTGCTTACTAAAAATAATCTCAGTCCTCGTCGATATGAGTACTTGTGATAGTGGTCTCACTGCAGCTGCGCTTGTGCAGACTTCTTTCAAATCTATGTAAGCATGTCACATCTACGGTCATATCATTTAATGTTGATTTTATAACACTATAACTTTTCTAAAGATTTATTACTTATGTGACTATGAGAGCCTACTGATTGGTCGAAATAACGGTGTTATAATAATAGGGCTCTAATTGCTGGCGTTGTTTAGTATGTAGTTATGGTGCTATAATTTCTTTGTATTGATAAAAAAAGATTATATAGGAACATATGTATATACTTATGTATGTAAGTACTTAATAAGGTCGCTAAATGAGGCCATTTGATAGATATACCTTAAGCTTACTATGGAAGAGTCCTACAAATAAACTTCGAATAACTATTACTTAATTCTTAAAATACAATCAGTTGACTATTTGTCGTTTAAACTTACACAATAAAGAGTAAATTGCAATAATTAATTTAATTGTTTAATTAGTCTAATTAGACAGGGTATAGTGAGTACTATGAGAACAATTGTCAGCATAAAAATGAAGTCTGATATTTGATAATGGATGCCGAGCGACAACAATAATAAACATTGTTGCTCCTAGTAATAAAAATTACATATTCTGCTAACCTGTAGTCTTGATGAATCTACTTTTGACAAATATACGTTTCCTGAATAACCAGGCTTCAGGTTTTGTACCATATGGAGTTCAAACGTCTTATATCTGAGATGTATAAAAGGTTGAAAAGTTAAGAAAATACCGTTTCTCAATAAGTCTGTTCCATATTTCCTACTATATTGATTGTTATAAGGAAAACCACTACAGAGATCTGCTTAAAAAGCAAGCAAAGTTCTTGACTGACAGTTGCCACCACACATTTCGCTTATAGTCTATACTTACACTCATCTTTTTCATTACTTTTTACCAAATTTTTCTAATGCCGAAACGCCAGACTATGGAGCTAGCATGCTGCGTTATTTGACCAAAAAGACAATGCGTTTTTATTTAAATTTTTTTATACAACAAATCAAAACATCTTCCTAGTATTATTCTTATTAAGCTGCTACTATTTGAAATTCAGAAACGGTTGTATCGAAAATAAAATCTTTTAAGGAAACTATGAACTCCACATTCTTAATACACATATTACTACAAGAACTATCGAGAACTAAAATTTTTTAGGCATAGGTTAGCTAATATTGAGAACGATTTACAAAGAGCTCCCGCTGACTTAGCATCCTTCTCTGAACCTTTTGTTTAATGAATAATTTTCCTTAGATTCCTTAAAGATCACCATAAATACCACTACTTCAAATATTTATATGACGAAAAAAGACAAAGATCCAAAATGTGGTGTTCGAAGACATGTTGGCTGGCAGTCTGGTAGTCTCACCATATTGAATAGAACTGCAGAAAACTCTTTAGTATATCGGTAGTTTGCAAGTCTCATGACAGTTTGAATCAAAAGGTTGGCTTCCTTTAAAACTTAATAATGGGTTGTCAAAAAAGTCTTTCGGTATTTTTATTGAATTTTTTTTTTATTGAAATTTAAATGAATTTTTGATGACTCATGCCCAGCTCTTGACCGATGCTACGGCTGCTACTATGCCGGTCTTTTTCGACTAATTCAGCGATTTTATCGCAATTTTCGACGACAGGCCTTCCAGAGCGTGACACATCTTCGACCACCTCTACACCAGAACGAAAACGTTGAAACCATCGTTGTGCGGTGGAAATGGAAACTGTATCGGGTCAATAAACTGCACAAATTTTATTGGCGGCTTGAGATGCATTTTTGCCTTTATCGTAGTAGTACTGTAAAATATGCCGTATTTTCAATCAATCAAAATGAGCTTTCCAAAAAGGTATAGCATGACCCGATGCGACGAATAAAACTAGAACTACGCGCTTTCAGCGCTAACTAGCGAAAGTACCGCAAGACTTTTTTGACAACCTAATATTACAATAGTCGATTGTAAACAATACCCTAAGAATTATTGTACTCAATCAGTATATCAAGTTAGAATGTATGCTAAAAAGCACCAACGGATTATAGTTGAGATGTTCGAGTCTCAATCATTGAGGCATTAGAGCAAGGCACCATACGTAGGTCGCCTTTTATATTTCGAGATTCGAAAGCAAAAACAAATTTGAATCATCTCAAATCGCTTTATTGTTTCTCAAAGTATTCTTCATTCAATTTTTTAAAGTTTTGCGTGCATTGGAACCAATTGCCGAAGCACATTTGCCACTTTGATTGAGATATCTCTAAAAGATGCCTTTTAAACGCATCAATTGCCTCTTCAGGTGTCGAAAATCGTTGACCTCTAAGTTTATATTTACGAACGGGAAAAAAAGAAGTCATTCAGTGCCAAGTCAGGACTACACAGTTTTTCCAAAAAAATAAGCAACCATTTGCTTGGAAGTGGTTCGTGCGCGAAACACTTTTGTTGGATTCGGCTCATATTCAAACATTCATAAAGTAGATTGATGCTTACTTTCAGGCTCATTCGTATAAATCCGTGAACGAAGCACCGCTATCGCTGTTTGTTAACATTTCTCTCTACTAAACGACACAAGCCTTTTTTAAGCGATTGAAAAAATGTGGTCCTTGAAGAAGCTTCGTCGTCAAAAAATTATTAAGTAAATCTATGCACCCTTGATGAGTAAATCCACTTCGAAAGTTGTATAAAATAATGGCGCGAAAATATTCGAGATATATGTAATTCGAGAAGAATATTTTAAGTTACTGTAAACAGTACAAATATCGCTCGTATGTCAAAACGTTCTGACTATGCATGCCATCAAAACTGTCAAACTTTTCAATAAAATTATGAGTTTCCAGATTGCGACACTAGTTTTACCAAATCTCGAAATATAAAAGGGATCCTGCGCATTCGACGCAAAAATGTAGCCGTATAAATATCTGCAAAACACCACAGTGTCGCAATACTGGTGCAGTTTTTTGCTTGCTCGAACAGAGGCACTGTTTTTACTATTTTCTCCATATTTCGTTAGCTCGGATTGCGATTCGAGTTAAATAAGATAAGGCGCCTTCTACAATTATCTTAACGAAAAAATTTAGTCCACAATTAACTAAATTGGATTTAACTGTATTGGAGATAAGTTTACAGCTTTTGTAATCAAGAAAGAATGGACTTCAACTATGGAAAGATATCATGAGTAGTTTAGTACCTAATACTCGGGTGGAAACGGTTTCGAGAGGTTCGAAGACTTAAGCTCGAATTATATACATCTCAACAATAAATTGGAGATTTAAAATACCGATTCTTAAGTAAGTTGTTAAAAAATTTCTTCGATGAACTTCATCAGTTCCCTGAAAAATTCAAAGTATAGCTATAAACGGCAACAAGTATCATAAATGTTGCAATTAGCAAGCTTAACACACTTTTCGTCCTCTTGTTTAATTATCGCAAACGACCAGTGTAAGCAGCTTAAGTACATAAATCTGTAAAGCAAATCCATTTAAGGCAGGCACATAAACAAAAACTCTTAAACATAAAGGATAACCTATACACACCTTAATTAGCAAACAGTTAAAACTATTTTAATGAGCCGCACAGCTGAGAAGCGTTAAGTAGAGGCTAAGCAAAAGTTGCTATTGATAGATATTAATATAAGTAGCTATATTCATGGACGCAGAGATAGTTGGACGAGACCGTGGTTATTGTGAAATTGGCATATACATGTATATGTATGCAAACTATTGAAAGTGAGTGTGTATTCACTCGAAGTAGCGCAAAACTGCTGACCATCAACGCGTTTGATAAATGATCGCTGAATGGGATGAAATGAGGGAGCATGTCCCTCATACGTTTGGAGGATGGAGAATGATAAAATAAATGGCAACGTTTTGTGGCACAAACACATGCAAATGTTGGCATACTTATTTCTGAACTCACAATAAAACCTGCATTAGGGTGGTCCACAATTTTTTAGTGGCCATACCATTTACAATCGATCTTATTATTTGTATAAATTATGATCCGAAAAAGACTGTTCGTTTAGCATACTTAACTTAAGAAAAACCAGGACTGAAACGTCAAACGATCGAACTTCGTCGGTCGAAGTTCAACTTCCAAGTGATTTGAAACCATAAGATTATCGTTTTTTATTTTATTATTATTATTTTTTTTTTTTTACGATATCTACCTTAGACAATTCAAAGCCTCCACAATTCTAAATTTGATTCAAAACTATTATGTGACATATTCGACTATGTTGGTATTAACTTTTGAAATGATTTCTGAAAATGCTATCTAGTTATCGGAATCTTCAAAAAGCAAAGGGTTTTGCCTTCTTATCACACTACCCAACCTTTCTCAATTCGATAGGCCAGTGTGGTATACTCATATGAGGCATAGTAGCAACCTAGGTCTTTTGCATCGGCAGTTGGACTTCGATAGTAAACCTCCGAATGAATTCCTGGAATAAGAAAAATTCTCTTAAAATCCATCAATCAGCTCCTCCTTTGTCAAAAAAATAAGAGTTGTGTAAGGAACACCTTAACAACTTAATACCAGGTTCATATAAATAGTTGCCTCTTGACTGCATCATCCGCAGCTTATACTCATAGTTGCCTATAAATTTATGAACTTACCTACTACATTTCCATTCAGGCACATATCCATATTAATTTTTTTCTGTACATATTAACATGTGTATATATAAACGATGTCTGGCTTAAGACAATAAGCAGCCTGAAAATCTCTACTACATAAGGACTGCTTAACCAACTGATCCCAAGCTGTCTGTCCGTCTGTCCAACCACGTTCGCTTTTTTCCAATCATATATATTTCCTCAACATCTCTGCTGATTTCAGCGCTTTTGCTCTTTTATTGCACTGTCGGTCACCCATTTACGCATAATTAATAAATTGCCATAAGGGTAACCCTTTTGTCTGGCCTGTTGCATGAGTTGGTGCGCGCCGAAGTTGCAGTGCTGTTGCGCGATAATAATCTTTTGCTGCGCAGTTATGACTTGGAAATTAAAAGCACATCCTTTTACGCGTTCAAGAAACCGCAATGATTCTTTAATTTCGTGTGTGTCCTCAGCGCTGACCCCTACTCCACACACGACTGCTACATTTTGTGCCACTGCGGCTACGATTGGTAAGACAGCCAGTGCGTTCTTGCCTAGGTAGACACTCGTTCGATCAGAATGGTTCGTTCTGGTATATTAATGCTTATACATTTTTATATACAGGCATATAAGTGGATGTAAGGTATATACTTATGTATGTATGTGTATCCATTTATAAATTTGCCCGCATATCAAAATTGCCCGAACAGACACTTAAATGGTCTAAAGTATAAAGCGAATCAGTCAACAAGAGATTGAACAAAAATTATATCTGTACAAAATATTAAAAAAAAAAAATTATATATATATTTATACATTTGTATATGTCTGTAGCTTGAAAAATGAAAATATAGGGCTATCGTTTCGCTCAGCCATTGTCTTGAAATTAATTCAGTTGCGCTCGTAAAGCAATCAAGTGAAATTAAAACAATAAAAAGGTGCATAAAATGAAAGCAAGTTTTTTGTTGTATGCCTGCATCACTTGGCTGTTCGCTTTGATTCGATGTTGTCGATCAGTTCTTGTACAACGCTGAACAACAACAAAACGTTAAGTTTATCGCTTTAAAATGCGTGAATGGGCCAGGTTAATCAATTTATATTTGATTTGATTTAATTCAGCGGATGTGGTTTTACGTCGGAAATGAATATGTATGAGGCTTTAAAGAGGTATAAATATCGTTATAAAATAAGATTAATATTATTTAGATGAAGCACAATGTTCTTGCATGAGAAAAATATTCATATTTTTTACATAGTTTATGCATTAGCTTACAAGACATCAAGTCTAACTTAGGAAGATTTTTAGTGCTAGGGAAGATCGCGTAAACTAACGAGGTACATCAGCTTTGTACTTGCTCTGACTATAATAATAGATCAACATTGAGTGCATATAACCTCACATAACGACTTTACTTCCAAAGATTTTGTTCCTAGAATGGAGGCTCTTCACATTATGAGCATTTAATTTGGCGCCAATTGCAGATTCCAAGTGTAGCCAAGTCCTTCTTCACCTGGTCTTTCCAACGGTGTGGAGGTCTTCTTCTTCCTCTGCTTCCCGCGGCGAATATTGTGTCGAATAGTCTCAGAGCTGAAGTTTTTTCATTCCATCGAACTTCATGAGCTAGCCAGCGTATAACTCGTACAGCTCATCGTTTCATCGACAGTTGCCAATACGCAAAATACCATAAATCTTCTGCAGAACCTTTCTCGCAACGTCAACTCATCAGTTGTTGTCATCGCCCATGCCTCGGCACCATATAGCAGGACGAGTATGATAAGTGATTTGTAGAATTTGGTCTGTGTTTGTCGAGAGAGGACTTTACTTCTCTATTGCCTATTCAGTTCGAAGTAGTACCTGTTAGTAATAGCTATTCTGCGTTGGATTTCTATGTTGATGTTGTTATTGGCGCTAATGCTGATTCCAAAATAGACGAAATTATTTACGCCTTTGAAGTTATAATTATCAACAGTGACGTGCTAGCCTAATATGCGAATACGACGACTGTTTGTTGGCCTTCGCTCAATACCAGAACCATTTGCTTCGCTTCTTTGTCCAACGGTATGATATTGATTTTATCGGCGTATTTCAGCAGTTGTTTACTCTTGCCGCACTCAATAGTATGCTAATCGATGATATAATACCCTTGTCATATACCATCATGTATACAACCTTCATGTTAAAAATATCGTGGGAAACTTAATATATCTGTTTATAGTATAAAAGAAGTTTGGGATCAACCAGTTGTAAACTTTACCTTCTGTTGGTCTCTTAGCCCATATAATACCTCACTAAGTAGAAAGCTCAGTTCTATTCTCACCTATTCAAAGAGAAATTTTTCTTTTGCTCTCAGAACACTCAGAGATTACCGAATATTCGTCTAGCATCCGACCTATTCTCACCTATTCGAAGAGAAATTTTACTTTTGCTCTCAGAACACCCAGAGATTACCCAATATTCGTTTAGCATCCGTTATTTCCATATAATATTTACATCAAGTGAAAGGCTAAGCAGCGATTTGGCTTGACATTGGAGTGATCTGCTGCTTTTAGGTCAACTCCAAATAGGTTAAAGATTTTCCAAGAAGCTTTTTTTAATAACACATGTTGACTCGGATGTTAGCCACTATCTGAGAAAGGGGCGCCCTATTATAAAACACTTTTTGATATTGGTTGGCATAAGGTTTGAAACAAAGTTCTGTGGGGATGTGATGTCCGCCACTATGATAACCAAACTACGAGTTTCATGACTGCGCTCAGTTATGAAGTTCTAAGATCTCGTTTAACACTGATTTTTTGTTAATCTAACATTGTTTTCTTACATTCAGCAAACCTGTTTTACTTAACTTTTAGTGGAGCTCATTAGTTCTAGACTATATCAAAGAAAATTTTATTAAAGTTTTTTATGCGTTCCTAAATCTTATCCTTTCAAACTGATTACTTTGCCTTCCGGTTTATAACCTCTCCATTCTTTCGAGGCATTGTAATGTCGTTTGAGTCGGAAAGGAAATACGTCGATATTGCGTTTTTGATATTTTTGTGCATGAAAGCTTTTAGATTTCTATAAGCTCTCAGAATCTTTAAAGCGCAACTTTCATTTTGGTATTAAATAAAAACGAAGCTGTATGCGAGTACAATATCAATATAGATGGTAGATAAATGTATGTGGAGTCTGCAGAGATGAAAAGTACCTGTATTTTAAACTCCAGCTGCTCAAAAGCTGAATATACTTTTTTCCTAAGGAAATTTCAGTATTTTAAGCTGAGGGTTTCGATATATAATCTATAACTAAAATTCAGAGTCTATTTTGGTGACGATGTAAACTACTATACGGAAAAGGCTTCAATATAGATTTATTCTAACTTAACTTCGTGATTGAGACTCTTATGGTTTTCGTTCTCTAACAAACTCATCATGGTTATTGGAGTGACCAACTCATGATAGGTAGAGACCACTTCTTATCCTGCTGCAAACGTCTTACGAACCTACAACACACTTTGTTGACTATACGAGTATCACCCTTGAAGCTGAAGAAGTAACATACTTGCATATGTATATATGTATGTACATTGAAAATGAAATTGAGCGGAATGAAATGAATGAATGCTAGTGAAGGAACCTAATCAAAGGTCAGCAATAGAAACTGTACCCTTCTCAACTTTACTTGCAACTATGTATATAAAACTGACTATGGCAAAATCCAAAAAAAGCGAAAAACAAAAAAAAATCTTTGGTAAATTTTCACTTAAGTGGCGACCAACTGACGGCGAGTCCCTATCTAGCCAATATTTGTATGTATGCAGGAGTGCAAACAAACCACGCCGAGCAATTGAGGGTTACAAAAATGCAAAGCATAGATTTTGGGATACAAGCAAATAACAATTTTAAAATAAGTAAATACACACACACATACAAATACACATATGAATTTACAAAAAAGGATAGACGGACCAACGGACACTGGAGTATGGCAGCCATCTGCAAGGCAAACACGTAAAACATAGACACACCAATACGCATGCGCACAACTGGCTTTTCAATAGCATTAGAAAAATGGGTACCTGCTATGCTTTTATTTCCAAGAAATTTAAAACTTTTTACCATTTGAAAAATGGTTGCATACAGCAAAAGGGATCGTACGCACTACGCATGCGCATACACACACTTGAAAACATATGCAAGTCATGCTTCGTTTTGTTTAGTGCGCATACAGGGATGTGTGCTACGTATAAGGAACCCGTGCGAGGGGACACTGCTGAGTCAAAAGTGGCAGCGTTAGCAGGTAGTTTGCGCAGGCGCGCTGAAAGAAGATTGGAAAATCATTTGCTTGTTTTATTTTAAAATTTTAGCTGGCGTGCTATAAAGATTGCTATTAACATTTCTACATAGGCATATACGTAAACGTATATGTAAGTATGTATGTGCATACATATGTATATTGTATAGCTCTGCGGGCCACAATTGCTCTTGTTTGCGCATTTTTATAGTCCGCAGTTTAATTTATTGCCCTTCTATAGGGGTTTCTTGCTTTTATTTGCCACAAAAGGCTACAAAATTATATTTTCATACATACATATGCATATATTCAACAGGAAGAGAAAAAATAATTATTTTTCTACATAAAAAGATTTCACATTGTCCTAAATTAATTAAAATGGTATCGTCTGCAGAGACGATTGCGACTGTATTTGTTGAGGACGTGACTACAGCTTGTTGTTTCTTAGGTTCAAATTATATACATAATTAAGAATAAATCGTTCAACAGGCGTCACCTAAAGTTGGTACTAACCCTTCGATTACTTGACCTTATTTTAAGAGTCCACCTTCGCAATTTTTTCTGATATATGTAAATTTATTAAGAACTAATGAAAATCTATCATGGATTTATACTTTCTAACCCCAGTTTAAGTAATCTCTTGACAAAAAAAGTGATTCAGAAGAAAAAATATATTTCTTTCTTCCGAGTGGGAATTTCACAATAATATAAAGTACTGGAAAAAATAGATATAACAAAGAGTCAAAATAATTAACCATAAAAAGGCTCCAGCCTTTAAACTGTGGACTAAAAAAGCAGGTTTTGTTAGCAGATAAGGAGCAAGTTAGGAAAGACTTGGTCTTTCGTGCTTTAAATAAATATTTGCCTTTAATTAAAATATTTTGCTCTATATCACTTTTTTGAACGTTTGAAATTATTTTCTGTTTTGGCGCAACATTTATGAGCTTATATGTATGTATGTGTTTTACTGTGTTTTTAAACCTTTTTTCGGATTATTTCAAGAACTCTAGATGGTTACTCTATATTACTTTGGCCAAAAATTAGTAAGACTTCTTAATTTAAATTTCGCTCAAAACCTATTGGTCGAAATAGTTTTTCTAAGCTTATATGACAGTCAGTGATATCTGTGCCAAATGTCCTATCAACATAATAATTTGTGTTTTGTCTTTCCGAATTCAATTTTACGATTGAGGATCGGAAAAAACGTTGGTACAAATGTTTTGGGGCCGAGGGAGATTACTTTGAGGGGTCGACATAGATTTTCAATAATAAATTAATAATTTTAAAATTATGAACAAAGTCTTTCTTATAGCACCTTCTGTTGCAGTGTAATACAGAGAGTTGCTTGGACGAATCCGAAATTACATCACGGCAAAAAATGTCACCTGACAAGAATTTGAAAACTGATTCATGCATTGATAGAAGGAGGAGTTGATGAGTATCACAATGAAAATTAATTCACTGAGAATTGTTGGCTAAAGATATCCCAACCATGTTCACCAAGGAACTGGTGTAGTGAATTGGCTTGAATTTATTACTTAGGGGCAAATCCTAAGGCAGCCTTTGGCATACATTTAGCTTATTCCCAGCCAGTTTTTAACCTATCTGATCAGTTAATCGATTTGAACAGCAATTATAACACTAGAAATCTATTGTGGATAGTCGCCAGGTATTCTACTCACTATTAATTTCTCCATGTTTGTCAGGTAAAGTAGATCATCAGTGTTCGGTTAGAGTTTCAAAAGTGTTGGTGGCTAATACAGCTGATCCTTAAAATATCCATAAAATTTGCAGTTATTGTATATATAATTTGACATCTTCCATTGTTTTCCTTATCTTTCAAATTATTTTTGTGTTTACCACATTTTGTACTGATCCTTTCAATAACTGATCCTATTGTCATTTGGCAACAATTGCGCAGTTGGCCATCCGGAAGTTGCAAAACTGTGAATAAACTAGAATTTTTTGACTTAAGGTATTTTCCAAAAGATTCGGAACAGTTTAGGGGGAAATGGATTTGCTTTGAAAAAGATATTTAAACAAAACAGCAAAGATAATAATGCAGATGAATGGTTAGTGAAAAATGTAGTTCAACATCATTTTAAGGTTTAAAGTGCGATTAGCTTTAAAATTAAAAGGAATGTTATATTTTAAGATCTAGTGACATGAAATCCACTACTTCGCATTAAATTTACGGTTTTATTTAGCTTAGTATATGTAAGTCAAATATGTGCCGTTTTGTATAACAACTTGTTGCCATTTACAGGTTTGTAATTTCATAAAGCCGATTTTTACAAGCTTTCTTGAGAGGAATTTTTTCCAGTAAAATAAATCACGATAGACAGGAACAGATAATATTCACTTGTCTCCAGGTTCAATAAGGGAGATGCATAAGATTCTTTCAACCAAGCTCGTGGAGTTTCTGGCGAGTATCAATTGAAGTGGGACAATAGTTATAATGGTCGTGTGACTTATGAGTACATTCGGGTCGTTGGGTTTGTTGAGAATAACCCAGACTACAGATTCTGTCTGATAAGTCGGTGTGTTTTTCTGGGTCACTGGTCGAAGTTGCATGTTATTGTAGAATATCCGATGTACTCAGAATCCCGAACAATTAGAGTGTTAGTGCGTCGGCGATATTGATATATTGGCCTCAACATCCGCGTCGTTAGTTCTGCTTTGTCCAGACTGGATAAGGAAGCGAAGCAAATGGATCTATTAGAAGACGATATATCTATTGTCAATCAAACAAACAGTCGGCGCATTCGCGACTTGGCTCTCATATCACTGTTGAGAGTCATAACTTCGCAGTCGTAGATAATTTCGTCTATTTTGGAACCAGTATCGACACCAGGAACAATGTCAGCCTCGAAATCCAACGCAGAATAACTCTTGTCAGCAAGTGCTACTTCGGACTGAACAGGCAATTGAGAAGTAAAGTCCTCTCTCGACGAACAAAGACAAAATTCTACAAGTAACTCATCAACATCGTCCTGATATATGGTGCAGTGGCATAAGCGATGACAACATCTGATGGAATCGACGTTACCAGTTTTCTAGAGAAAGATTCTGGTTTTTGGTAAAGGCGAATATCGCATTCGATAGAACGATGAGCTGTATGCAATATACGACTACATTGACTACTTGACCCTGCCTAGGTCGTGTCGTCCAAAAGGAGGAAAACACTCCAGCTCTGAAAGTATTCGCCGCAGTACCCACCGGGGGAAGCAAAGGAAGAAGAAGACTTTCCCTTCGTTGATAAGACCAGGCGGAGAAGCACCTGCCCACAATTGGCTCCAAACAGCGAAAAGAAAGAACGACTGGCGCGCTGTTGTAAACTTGGCTATAACCACGTAAGCGGTATCTACGCCAATAAAAAAAGGAAGAAAATCTTGATCATTTTAACATATGATCTCGAAGCGTAAACCGGGACTAATGCTGCAACAGATTAAATAAAATAATTCAGGATGGTTTATGTACATAGTATAAATATATGTACATATGTATGTATATTTGCTGGAATGACCGCCTAAACGAATCCTATAACTGTGTACAGTCAGATTAAAGAAATTTCGTACGAAATCTAAGACAAGTTGTGCGAAAGGCTGCAGACTTTACTGTTCTAAGGGCGTGTTTTACTATTTAGAATAGATACCAAGTTACCAAGTTACGAGACACTCTTCCTATCTTAGAAAAACCTGGTTGAGCATTACAAAGTGGCTGAATTATAAGCCAAAAGCGTATCATTTTAGTTTATATGTATATACTAGTACATATAAACAATTATTTCATGCGCCTTCTGACTTTTTCGAACAAAAAAGTACAATTCCAATTCGATACTTAAATACCGTTAATCATAGTGAAGCATTAATTTGAAATTCTAACGGACAAGTCACGTCATACTGAGATAATTGCTATTGAATTAGTAAATAAAATAGACAGCGCGACGAACGAACGAAAACGGGCATCAAAACAAAACTGATAATAGAAAAAATATATTCACAAAAAACCTGCTGCTAGCACAAAACAACAAAAAGAAATAAATAACAACAAAAACAAATAAACAAACTGAAAACCGGAAAATTGACAAAACTAACTGACTTTGTTGTTGCAAAGAATAACGAAATCAAAATAGAAACGTGCCACTAGTGACCAGGCGTGCATGAAGCGCTTGAGAACAGTGCGCGAAAAGTCTAAAGTTTAAATACATAAAGCTGTAAGAAGCTATGCTATGTCTACAAAAGGTAAGCTGCGAATGCATACAATAAATGCAAGTTTATATACATACCTATATAAATATATACATACATACATATGTATGTCTGAGTTTGTATGTATTTGAATGCATACAATTTGTCCATAATTTCGATAGCCACACTTAAGTGATGATCATACGCCATTAGCAGCACTCACCAGCAGACAGGAGCCCCCTATCGCCGGTAAGCTTACAGCACACACACTCACATATACATGTGCGTACTATATACACACGCTTGCATTTATCGTGATCGTGTGTATTCTACGCTTAATACCGTTTGCATTGCAACAGCCAAAGCAATTTAGAACTAGTTTTCAAAAAGTAACGTCTACAGATAGTGTGACTTGTCCGTAATGCCCGAGGAATATATGTACATATGGAAAAGTACAAGCACAGCAAACGAAGAAGCACAAGTGATAGAGACAAAAAACAAAAATAAATAAATAAAACTCTAACAACAAAAAGCGAGGAAAAAGTGTGGAGAACAAGAAAACGTTGGACACCTGCACAATTTTGAATCACTGCTTAACAAACTAGCAGTGACAGTTACAACAACCACGAAACAAACAAAAACAACAGCAATTACAACGATACAAACTTTATTATTACAACAACGACAGTAGTGTCTGCAAGAAGCAGAAAAACAACAAAAAGAATGAAGTTATCGTAAATTGAGTGCCAGCAATTAAGTATACAAACACATAAATACATACATATACATACATATGTATATATATAGAGAGATTTGTAACAGAGTGGACAGATGCGAATATGTACTTAGGTCTTAAGTCTAATATACGCTAACAATATACATACATACATGTATCTATTATATATGTATGTACATATGAACGACGTTTATTTCAACGAAAGAACTTTAAAGCTAGCACTATTTCTAATTTGCTTTTCATTACATTTAACAGAATGCAGTAAGGACCTTTGTAATACAGTGCACTATAAAATTAGCTCAGGAAAGTTTTTCGATCAAATTCAAAATTCTTGAGCGCATTTTTATTAAGAAACTTCTATTACAGTTTCTATATAAGAAATCTGACTTAATTGGATACAAGAACTATCACAGACATTAATTTTATTCAATAAACATATTATATATAACGGGTGATCCAGTTATGTATGTTTTTCAATAGCCGTTTTTTTTGACAGATTACGCTTGAGTGGCCATTATGGAGCAACATAATCGGCCTACTGAGCGTACTATTCGCAACATCATCACACATCTTGAGAACCAGCATTCATTATTCGATAATATTGAAGCGAATAGACCACGTCCAGTACACAGTGAAGAAAATAGAGCAGCAGTAGCTGAAATTGTACGCGAAGACCGTGAAGAGTCGATTCGGCGCCGTTCGTAGCCGTTCGGACTGACGTATGTATATGTGACCTGGTCTACGAAAAGGGAGCTAATGTGCGAAAACTAGTTTTCTGGGAAAAGCTGTTAAAAATAATCGTCAGTTTCTCGTTATCTCATTAATTGTTCTTCTTTTTTTTTGACACCTAAGACCCCTTTCCGTAGACCAGGTCACATATAAAACATACAAAATACAGCTTTTGCAACAACAGGAGCCACTCGACCCCAAATTTTGTTCAGCGATGAGGCCCATTTCTGGCTCAATGAGTATGTAAATAAGCAAAAATACCTCATTTGGGACGAAGAGAAACCTTCTCAAATGCTGCCGCTGAGAACGTAACCATCAATTGAAGCTCGTGAGCTCGGCGAAATTTGGTTTCAACAAGACGTCGTCACTTCCAATGCATCGCAACAATCTATGGATTTATTGAGAAAGCACTTCAGTGAACAGATAATTTCACGATTTCGGCCAGTCAATTGGCCATCAAGATCATGTGATATCATAACGTTAGACTTTCAATTAAGTATATGCGGACAATCCCGCTTTGATTCAGGCCTTTAAGCAAACCGTCACCCGTGTCATTCAACAGTTATCAGTCAGAATGCTCGAACGAGATAATCTTCAAAAACTAAATTAAATTAATTTCTGTATTTTTTCTTTAAAAACGAGTGTTTATTGAATATGTTTCATAACTTAAGCCTAAATATAAGTTTTAGAAGCTTAATAACTCATGAATAGCTGCTTTATTCAGACGGACGGACAGACAGACAATCAGCTGGATTTCAACTTTTCTCATCATCCTGATCATATATGTATATATATTTAATTATATATCTGTCTCGCTTAGTTTATGTAGATGACCGCTAGGTGAACAAAACTATAATACTCTGTACCAACTGGTTGTAAAAGTATACAAATTTAGAGTTCTTAAGGGGTTACGTGGGTTTTGACGTCCGACAAAACGCCTATTTCCATTCCGCAATTGTTTTTTTTTTATATAAAAAGCTAGCTGACCCGGCGAACTTCGCACCGCCTAATTATTGGAGGCATATTTAGTAAGTCACAAACACACGACACAATACTTTTTTAATTTTATTGAAATTTGCTGCTTTTAGATTTTTAGGGATATTAAAGAATTATAGTATAGATGCACAGCAAAGAGACGTTAACATTTCAAGTGACATTTTACCATAGACTGATATACTGACATATATTTACACTATAACTATCAAACTACATCTGTCGTTTTGTTTTTTTTTTGACGATGGCCAAGGTTAGGAAAAGAAGAAGAACTACATCTGTCATCGAGAAAATAAAGAATTCAAACAACTATAATATAGTTATAGTGAAGCTATATATCCCTCAACTCCTTAAAAAGGCATTGTCCGTTTTGTAAAAAGTGGATGGAACGGCAGAAAAAAATAATAACTGTCCAGATTGCATTAAATTATTATTAAGATGCGACGAATGCTACAACATAATCGCTGTTACCTTCAGATTTTGTACCAAGTGTGGTAAGAATGTAGAACGAATAATACGCGTGAACAGGGCAAAAGTACAAAAAAATATATTAAAGCAAAAGCTGCTATCTAAACCAAAACACGTTTCTATCTACAATGCCATCTTCATCATCTGAGGAGACATTCTGTTCAAGTTATTGAAGACAGCCAAAAGCCCAACATCAAGAACGTTCTGGTAGATATTGATGTTATTGAAGACAGCCAGCAGCTCAACATTGATAATGTTCTGATCGAATCAGATTTGTTCGAGTCGCCTAGTACTTCCACCATATTATCATGTCCTGGCGAGCCAAGTGGTTCCCAAGTAGATGGAGCCAAGTTGATGGAAATAAAGAGTTACTAATACACGTTGACATTAAGGATCCAAATGCACATATTATATACATATTAAGTCATTTATTTATATTTATACACTTCATATACAAAAATTTAAAATTTTCTTGGATGTGCTCGTTTCTGGACTGTGAACATGATAAACAAATCTTTGCTTAAATTAAATACAACACAGTTATGATCATATACAGTTAATTAATATAGTGCTTTCTGGTAGACAAAATTTTTAGTTTTTTTTTGCGGTGCGTAAATAAATAAGGATGAATTGAAACTTTTGAACATATCAAGCAGCAACATTTGAATAATATTTTGTGACTTTTTCATAAAATTTTTTTGAAAATTCAGCCATTGGCAGCCATTGTCTTAAAAAATGAGTTGTGACCGAAAAAACTTATAACAAGAGGTCATCTCATTTACAAGAACTGTGAAACGTTTTATAAAGATCGCTTCACTAGTTTCTGAAAAATCATGTCCACCGACTACAAAAACCATGTTTCGAGAAAAACTCATCTCTTTCCCAAAGGTGCATTATCTGGCACTTTTATTGTGATTATCTTGAAACTTTGGGAATATATTCTGCACATATCAAAGTATTTAAAAAAAAATAAGAAACATTTTTTTTTTTTGAAATTTCAAAACCTACTTAACCACCAAAGAATATATTATTTCTTATGATAATTAAATTTCGGCTCTATGTATGTATTTCCATTTATCTTAAAAAAATTAGAATTTTCATATAAGATAAATGACCTTACTCATATTCCTAAAGCAGGCTTCAATATGACTATTAACCAAAAATTATTATTTATATTTCTTCGCTCTGTAGAAATATAGTGAATCTGGTAATTTTACGATCCAAAGGCTTAAAGTAATATCCTAAAGTTCAAATTTGAACTAGAAACTACTAGTTAATCTACACAGCCTAAAATCATATATAATTACCGTATTGTATATGACTTTTCAATTATTCTAAGTATTGGATTATTACCATTTTAAAATCATCACGATCGTTAATCGCTAACTTTCACACGCCTTTGGCAACAACCCCTCAGAAAATCATTATCAGCGCAAGAAAAGTATCCTCTAATTTATTCCAACTCGTCGCAACTAAATTGCCAACAAAACGTGACAAAGCATTGTTGACGCACTAAATGACATTTTTTATCAAGATCTGTGATCTTCAAGGATTTCTTATATTTTTTTTTATTATTCCTTAAATGTGCCTACTCATCTGGCATATCATGGCGAGTGTAATTATAATAAATCCGCCATTACAACGCATACGCTGATGTCATTGCAAGCGGGTGATTCGCAGCGGCTTGCTCTATGCGATCATAATGATTCCAAAGGGGTATAATGGCAGGCCGTGAACTATGCTAAATGGGTATGCAGTAAATTAGAGGGCAATTGTAAGCAACAGCGAAGCGTGAAATATATACATATACAGATTAGAAGAGATTTGACGTAAAGTATCTTTACGCTTAAGGTTTATTACCTAATGGAGTGAAAGAATGCATTGCAGCAGGAGTTCCAGAGAGGAAGCAGCAATTGCATATGGATATGTATGTGTGTGTGTGTTTCAAAATACTTCATTGCATCAAGGACTTATGAATATGTAAAAGATGCAAAAAAGAAATCAGATTACTACTCACTGATCTTGTGCGCTGATTAGATAGCAGCATCTGCAGCGTTTACCTCGAGCAATATGCGAAATATTTATTTTGTACAAGTAGATGATGCATCATGCTGCCAGCATTTGGTATTCAAACACCCTGCTAGTGACATGACAACGTAGAGGGGATCTCATAGCTAGCAGAAAGCAGCGCTTGCAATGATCTAGCACTTTATAGGGCAAACGACAACAAACCGAAAAGAGGCGTGAGTGTGTGCGCATGAGTAAGTGATCGTTAAGCCGTTCAAATGTTAATCACCTTCTTGTAGTGCTGCCATTACTCGCCCCTTTCAACACAACTTTTTATTGTTTCGCATGTAGACGCGAAATGGTTATACATAACTGGCGCATTGAACCCTTCATCGCCTACTTTTACAACTACTCTTTATAAGTATGTGCTCCTCTTCTGCCTCTGTGGCTGCTCTTCAGCGCACATCTAGCGCTAGATCGCTGCTGATTGACACTCGCTTTCAGTGAGCCACCAGATGCGCCTATACTTTATTTAAGCTTACTTGCAGTCACTTTATTGTCAATTTTATTATTCAAAACCATTTTTTTTTCACCATTATATGACACTCGCACCTCTCGTTATTTATTTATTGTCATCGTCGTTGTTGTTGTTGCTATAAAACTATTTTGTGTTTCTTTATTACTAATATGCATATTTATGGGCGTATGCGCGCAATCAAGAACACATAAATCGTTTTTATAGCTTATATACAGCTCATTTCGGTTGACAGAGCGCGTCTAAGTAGACAAGGAGGTGAACAAAAATTAAAAACAAAAAAGAAATAAAATAAAATAAGAAAAAACAAAGAAGACGCTGTAATACCATTTACAGTTGCACTTCTTACAGCACAAAAGAGTATAAAAAGACCTTTGCATTGATCTTATTTGATCTTTTTGTATGGCAAATACATATATAATAAAGTGGAAGGAAATAATTTTCCATACAAGTCCTTGATTTTCATCGTTCAGTTTGTTAGACAACTATATTCTATAGCAGTCCAATATGGGCGCTTCCTACAAAATAGCAGCTTCTTGAAGAGTAAAAGACGTGTACATAATTTCAGATCGACTCCGCTCATAGCGCTGAACTTTTCTCACAATGAGCAAAAAATGGTAAAACTTTGTTCATAATTTTAAAATTTTTAATTTTTTCTTCAAAATCTACGTCATCCCTCTCAAAAAAATCCCCCTTGATCCCGATACACCTGTGCTAACACTTTTTCCAATCCTCGAAACAGTTGTTAAAGTCAATTTCCGGAATATCCTCCAATTCATGTTTAATGTCTTCAGTTGTCTCAAAACGGTTTCCCCGAAACTGTCGTTTGAGTTTGCTGAATAGCCAAAAGTCACGCAAAACTAAGTCAGGTCGGTCGGAAGGAATTCGAAGTGCACCACACCTCGATAATCGAAGAAAACTGTCAATACAATTTTGATTTTTGACCTGTTTTCACGTGATTTCTACAACTTCGGCTCACCTTTGCCACGATATTCGGCTGATTTGTCGACTGTTTCCGAGTCGTAAGCATAAATCCAAGACTCATCGACAGCTGATGCTGTTGGTCGTCCTGGATGTGGTTTATCGTCAAAACTCCCTCGACTGTCTTTGACTAATTTGTACCAGTTAAAAAGACTTGCTCACGACAAACAATTATCACCGAAGGCCTTTTCCACTAAACTAGAATTTATTTTGATGCGATATTTAGCGCAGATTTAACTGGCAGTCAAACCAATCTATGGAAAATTACTTTTCGCGCGAAATATAAATGAAAAAGTCTTACTTCTTTTTGCCCACAATAGTAGATATACATTTTTATAGGGTTCCTGCCGTTTCACTCTGGATATTACAAACTTCGTGGCAAACTTAATATATCCTGTTCAGGGTATAAATATCTAAAAATTAAACAAAAAGTATTGAAAGACTCGCATGCTTCTACAGGCTGGCAGCAAAAAAAAGTCGCCTAAGCTGCGCTATAAAATGCAAATTACCATTCAATCGCAATGAGCATGCGCTTTTATTTAAGCAGACAGATTTTTAATTTTTTTTTCTTCTTCAGCTTGCAAGCAGTCTGGCTTCTTCAGCCGTCAACGCGCAGATCTGACTACCCCTAGTGTTCGCACTTGCGCGCTGCTTGCTAGCAACTTGATTTAAATGCAATTAACATGTGCGCCATTTAAGATTTATTACCTTCCGCTGCACTCTTATATTCTTATACATATGTATATACTAATATACTTACAAATATATATTTTTTTTATTCGTGCATAAATTTATTGAAAAAGTTTACAAGAACGCGTACTCACCCCATAGCTGGCTATTTTGCTATCTTTCGAATACAATATACGCACACAGTTCTTCCACTTCCAGTTATTATTATCGCACCGTTTGTTAGGTGCAAAAGATATCTGCACATTTCAGTTACTGCTATTGCTTTTCTTCTCATACTTCACTGTCTCTCCTGTGTCGTTTACTAACTGTTTGTTTACAATATTTATCATCCATCATTTCAAATGCGCTTTGCATGTGATTATCTGCTTGCCTCCGCTGTCAAAAGAGATTTCTTAAACCTAAGTATCTAAAGTACCCGCATGTGCCATGTTTTTTCTATAAGTACCCATAGGTACATATATTGATTTAGCTGTTGCCATAACTAAGTTGCTCGCTACCGGTCTTTAGCGCAAATATATAATGCTTATTTATACTTAAATGCGCACACACATACATACATATATGTTGGCTATTTATACAGTTTAGGTTTACTAATATTTACTATACCTTGAAGATAAGTGATTATCTCTCAGCTAACAGTTGCTTGACCACTATCTGATATTATATTTATATCGATCGTAGAGAGGTGTGTGTTTATTTACACTATATTTGTCTCAAAATATGAATTTATGTTCAATGTGTTACTTTTATTTACACATTTTTGCTAAATATTTATAAGGGCTGCCTGTGACCATGCTAACAGGGCTGAAGTAAATATTTTATTAATTTGAAAACATGCCAGGTTTTTCTTTGGTACAAGGCATAGAAATTGTCGAAGAGGGTTACGCAAATTCACGTTTTCAAAAAAAAACATTCTAAAATCATCTTCTCACATGAGGCCCATTTCTGGTTTAATGGCTTCGACAGCAAACTAAGTTGCCGCTGTTGAGTCAAGTCATTGCGTGAAAAGTTAGGCGACTCATTATTTTCGAGAAACGATCCAGTCAAATTACCGCCAAGATCATGTGATTTAATGCCTTTAGATTATTTGTTCTGGGGTTATTCTTACTCAAAAGTTTATATAGTTCACTAAATACATTACTTAGAGTTTAACCGTGAACAGTAGTTACAAGCACAGAGTGATGAACCCAAAGCCATATACTTGATGCTTTCGGAACTATTTAATTCATTTCAGCAAATTGTATGGCCGAAGAAGCTACTTAATGTGAACAGAGCAGCGGCACTCAGTAGATTATGTTAACAATCGACCCTACTTGTACTACATATGGATCTTAGAAACAGAACAACGCGACACCTATTAGTCTTGAAACCCTACCGGACTATATCATCATCAGTTTCAACTAAAATACTTACCAAAGCTTCTAAATAAGATGGATAAGCAATATATCTATCAAATAAAATTCAACGTATAATACATACGTTCTTCTCGCACAGTCAACACTTGCTTTCAGTGACTAAAAATATTGACCACATGATCCTTGATACTAAACTGTACAATGCAAATATGATTAATTTTTCGTGCCACAACTGATTCAAGATGTCCAATACTATGATGTCTTACTATGCGTACAAGGTCTGTCGCAAAAGAAACAGCACTGTTAAAAAAAACAACAAAAAATTATAATATTTTTCAATAGTTATATTTTTTTATTCAAAGTAGTTTCCTTGTGCTTCGATACAGCGTTTAGCGCGGTCAATTAGCATTTTAAATGAGTGTTTAAGGTCATTTTTTGGAATGCTTTTGAGAATATCGGTCGTCGCCCTTTGGATAGCTGAAATATCCTGAAACCAGTGTCCTTTCACGGGCAAATGAAGTTTTCCAAATAGGTAAAAATCACAGGGTGCCAGATCAGGTGAGTACGGTGAATGAGTAATGGTTAATATGGAGTTTTTTGTCAAAAAATCAGTGACAAGCGTCGATCGATGACACGGCGCATTATCGTGCAACAGGCGCCAGGACCCTGCCTCACGGTATTGTGGTCGAGCACGACGAATGCGTGACAAAAGATGCCTCATAACACTAAGGTAAAACACAGCATTAATCGTTTGGCCAGGTGGGAGAGAGTTCGGTGTACAATACCCTCGGAATCGAAAAACAAATCAGTACAATTTTCTTAAAATTTTTACTAAATGTCAACTTTTTATTTCATATACCCACCAATAGGTGGCGCCACCAGAAAAAGTTTTATTTAAAAAGTTCTGTTTCTTTTGCGACAGACCTTGTATATACTTATAGCACCCACAGTTGCCACATTTTTATTTACTCCTTTATAGTTCAATCTATCTTTTGCTCCCACCCATTTATTACTTGCAAAACCAACTGTTCAATTAGTGACGGAAGCGTCACAACCACAGCTGCAATAAATTAATACTCAATCGATTATTTTGCGAAAATTATATGTTTACTCAAAGCCAAGCTACAGCTTACACTCCACTATCCTAACGTTCATATACAACAAACATATACTCACCGTAGTTTAGATCTAGTATAAGTGGAATTGATAAGCGTTTATTAGCGGTACTAATAAATGAGATTCTTCTCAGCTTGGCTCCACTAGCTTACACAGCTTTATATTATCTTCGCTGTATCTGAACAAAAAATAAATAATTTGTTAGACTACAGTTACTCTAACGGCCATTTATTGTAATTAGTGGGCGTGCCTCGCTGGCGTTTAACTCGCTGTTTTGATACAAAGTAAATCAAGTAGAGCAGAAGTCATGTAATGCTCCAGAATGACCGTATGTACATATATACGAAAGCAAAAACTATTCACATGAATGGTAGGATATTGAAAAAGCTTTTCTTTCAGGAAATAGGCGCTTTTACAGTGGGAGCATAATGTTTCGCTTCTCTACCATTTGAACATGCGTTAGGTAGTACTATATTTAGAATAAATTAAGAACTTATTTTCAAGTTTAAGCAGTTTATAGGCAAAACGCCTTACATTAAAATATCTCAACTAAACTATGAACTCTTCTCTTGGAAAAATTATTTTTTTAAGAGTCTTTAATAAAATTTATCCACAATATAACCTCTGGCAACTCTTAGGATTTTTTGCAAGTAAATTTCTCTGTTATGACTAAAACATGCTCTCTTCTTTTCATTAGGATAACTCACACATTGGCCGATATATGCGGTACAAAGTTCGAAAATCTTCACACCGAAATTTTGTCCAAATCGGTCAGTTCGGCCCCAAGAAATGTGATTTCTCCAAAAAGTGGGCGGTACCACGCCCATCGTCCAATTCTCACACTAGTTTTTAACAGTACCGTTATAGGGGTTATCCTCCGATTTCTCACCGTCGGTAAGAGTTCTTGTGATATTCGTGCTGGGCGAATTTCGTTGTTGTAGCTTTAATCGTTTAGAAGATGTGTGCTTTAAACTTGTTAGAGGACGCGGTCACGCAGACTTTTTAAAAAAATGTTGCCCACAGTTGCCCCTTACCATTGCGCTCTTCTATACCAAGTTAGAGCTTTATACCTTAATTTAGTACTTAGTTATGGCACTTTAGATGTGTTCGGTTAATGGCGATTTTTGGGCGTGGCAGTGTCCGATTACGCCCATCTAATAACACGAATTTTGTTTTGGACTAAGGAACCCGCATACCAAGTTTCATCGAGATAGACAGACAGAAAGATAGAACTAGTATATCTATCTCGCTTAGTATTAGGTGATACGTACAACCGTTAGGTTAACAAAACTAGAATACTCTACAGCAACTGGTTGCAAGAGTAGCTTTAATAAATAATAGCCTTCAAAATAAAACAGATTATATATGACAACTTGACCTTAATATTAAATATAGTGGTCCGATCTGAACAATTTCTTCGAAGATTGTACCGTTGCAATGGACAATAGTCTTTTCTTGTGATGATATCTTTTGAAATAAATAAGTATTCCATAAAAATTATTGATTACGATCGTTCCATTTGTATGAAATCTATTGCTGATATACAGTCAGAAGGACATGACCAAATCGAATCAGCTAGTCATGTTGATCATTTACATATAAATATCCTTTATAAAGTCTCCGACGTTTCCTTCTAGGTTTTAGAATATACATACTTAGATTGGAACCCTGTAAGAATATAGACATCGTCAAAGTATGTCTTGTAAAGGCAAAAATAGTAGTGAATTACGGATTCTATGGGAAAAAGTATCTTTCCAATAATGATCTAAATGAACATAACTTATGACCCTTCAGTTGACAATGTCAGAAAACGTATCGGGTTGTAGAAGGAGTTATAAAATATATGAATAAATAATTTGCGGCGAAAAAAAACAAATGCGTAAGCCGTTTTACTATATTATTGAGCGGGAACTAGTAGAATAGTATTTTATTTTTAAAACAACCAACTCTGTTCTTCCTACATACCGTTATTTAGACGTCTTCACTGATGGTATCTATTTCTTCAACCTAATACAAGTATATTCGATTTCATATGATATTAGTTAACTCTTTGTTCAATATTTGTTTGTGAAAATTAGATTATCTTAATGTGAGAATAATAAAGACATTATAAACAAAACATTTCGCATTTTTAACGGCAACCTAATTACAAATAATTATTTTCCATTGTGCGCCCTTTTGCAAAATTACCCAACTAAAATTCCACCTCGGCTCATTAACTTTCGGCAGGCGCCTGCATATTTTATTGACTCACTGCGCTAATTAAGCTTACGCGAGGCATTTCCTAAAATGGCTGCAATTGCTTTGTGCTCCAACGCTCCAGTTGCTGGGTAGTTCATTAAATCCTTATTTTTCTTTTTGCATATTAACAGCTCCGGCACCTTCCTTTTGTTCCCTTTGTCATTTATGGGCATTACATACCTTGTAAGTTTATCTGGGCTAATTTCAATTTTGATTGTTAAATTGCGCTCTTTGCGAAACTACAATATGATTTCCAGTTAAAATGCAATTTCGACTTCCTTTCCATGCGAAATGCGGAACGACAGTTGACGGTGGCACATTCGTCAACTGAACTGTGGAGAAAATGTTGTATTTATTACACAGTGGTACGCTAAAGTGTCGCTTATTACCGTAGACCGTAATTACCCTGTGTGGTTTACAACGAATCGCAGGAAAAAGAGGCAATAATCCGTCGACCATGTGTCCATTTCGTTACGCATTGACGCATCAGCAGGCGATCTGCTGCACATTTTTAGACGGTTGGTTGGCCTGGATGGCTCGCTGGTGATTGGCAGGAGTGCTGTAGGCGCGAAAATGACTGCGCTATTGTTTTCAGATTCATATTTATACATAAGTATGTATGTATATAAATGGTATATACAAATATACATATACATGAAATTATTTGAGTTTTTATCCAGTGAGTTTTCCCTTCTTTGTTTTGGATATGCACCTTCACTTAATTGGTGTCCCTCCTTAACCGGCTACATGCGACCTTTCTCCAGATAGGCCCGTTCCCACGACAGTCGGGTCTAAGTAACCACGAATTACTTCAAGAATGTTTTCTGCCGCTATCTCAAAAACGAATTTATCTAAGTTCACAGAAATCATCAATTTCATCTACCTCCAGAGCCCTAAACATATTCTTTTACGCTAAATTTTACTAATCCCAAAGACTATCTACAAATCGACGAGACTATTCTTTGGAGCTAAATTCTACCAATATGCCGGCAGTGTTATTGTTGTATATGGAAAGAGTGATAGGCGAAATTTCACATAAATTATTAATTATAAATTATATCTCTAGATAACTTCCTTCTAAATCGATACACTTGATCCAGCTATTTTCCGACTTCATTAATCCGTCTGAAAAATATGTGCTATGTATATTAAACGTCTCCCAAATATAACCCCGTAACCTCAAACTCACTTACCTTTAATTTTTCCCCAACGAAAGACTTTTTAACTTTCGAAAACAAAAACAAAAGTCGTACAAAGCCAAATATGAAAAAATGGGGAATGAGGTGACAATCCAACTTCCTAGTAGAGATCTCCATCTCCGTCTTATGAATCTTATGAATCCCAAAAGTTATAATGGGACATACTCCGCCTTCTTCGCTGTTTAATTTATGTTCGCTGGTGAAGTCCACTGGTTATTAAGTAAAACGAGTGTATACATTTTCCCGATGGTCTTAAAACGATGCAGAAACCCTTTCAGACTGTTCTTAGACAGCAACTTACCTCTGCGGGTAGGGGTTAGAATTCACCCGTGGTAAGGCATGCCTGTCGTAAGAGCCGACTAAAATCCATATGCACTATGTCTTTCTTTCTGGGCATGACTTGAAATGGCAGCATAGTATATATCAGAAATAGTGCTATAATACTCAGCTTCAAATGATTAGTATAGGCTTTATATTTATTTCTAATATAAAGACATTTATTGTTCAAGCGACAAATGTTACCAGTCGTTGAGTTTTGGGGGTTCAACTGGTAGTAGCAAAAGCTATGAGGGCTTATCAGAGGCTTTAGCCTGGTACCACGGGGAGCCCTTGGAGTTTACTCCATTCTGCTCATTAGATTTGGCCTTTTGGTGGTGGCTGTGGTTGAAACCTAAAGGCAGGCAGGGTTAAAAAATTCAATCCAATCCAATTGAATCCAATGTGGAGTCGCATTGCGGCCGGGTGCCGGACCCAAAGTACGGCAGAGGTTTTAGATCGACCTCGTACCCGACCAAGGTGGCTAAGGTGTCCCTATCCACCTAAACCAATTGGAACCAAAATATACGTGCAAAATGTATTTATAATTTGAGGCGCTGATCAGCGCATTGTATTGATCTATGTATGTGCTTCGAGGAAAGCACCGTGAGATAAGGCCGTCGTCGGCACTCACGCACATCGCAATAATTGTTCTTCTTAAACAGTGTCAAATTCTGATCAAATGAAAGATCGGTACGACTTTCTCATGTCCAAATGACCCTCGTAGTGTTTCAGTCTTCGGCCACCTGGGAAACCAAATCCCATCATCGATATCACCATTTCGAGCTGTAGAATATGTGTTCGAACTAACATTGACCCACGCATTGTTTTCAGTTGATCACAGCTATTTCACACACTTTAGTTGGTGATTCTTCAATACGAAAGTTTATCATGTTATCCTCCATGGTAGCCATCTTCGGGCACCTGGGAAATCAAAGCCCATCATCATAAATCAACCCATCATCAATATCACCATTTCGAGCTGTAGAATATGTGTTCACACTAAAATTGAAAAAGTGAGTACGTATAAGGCATATCAATTATAGTGTCTGACTACCAAGTTATCTGTGTGGCTCCTCCCTCTACCTCATTTGAAAAAATAATGGACTTTGTCCAACTCTCTGCTATAATAAAACCCAAACTTGACTATAAAGATCTTTTAAATTATAAAGATTAAATCACCATTGATCCTCAAGAAGCTTGAAATATTTTATTATCCAACAATACATGTGCTCATTATATAATTATAGCTTATAGCTCTTCACTGGGGGTGTTTTTTTACGTGGCGGGTCCCAAACCCTTGTAGGGAATGTTTCGCCTTCTCACTTTAGCTCGCCTTCGAACGGATGTTCTTAGGCTACCCAGAGGATACTTGGTCAAAGACCGGAAGTAGTGAGCTGCTTGAGCCATGTGTAAAAGAATCGTTTCTGGCCATTCCCAAGTGAATGGCGATCAGAGAACTTTCCTCACTTGCGTGAACTTCTACACATGACTCCATCCTCCAATCATAGAGTCCATAATATAAAAATTAGCATATATCCTAATCAAGATTTTGGTTATTTTAACCAATTTTTTATGGTACGATAATGACTGATTCATAGTTTGCTGAAACATATGTTATTAAGGCAAATATACTTGTGCTTCGCCGGCTTTTGTAGCTGCAATTTGCTCAAACCTTTATGTATTTACTTGACGTTGGCATTTGAAATTGGTCTCGCCACGAACTTGCATACTATTGTGATGACTAATAACTAAGAAAAAGTATAGTTGTGACTTAGATGGTAGTGAAAAAACAGTGGAGTAGGAGAAAGTTATGATAAAGGTGGGCAAAGATAACAAAAATGTGAATAAAATTAAATTAAATAATAAAAGAAGTTAGGAAAACCTAGAATTAAATATGAAGCCTGATTAAATGTAATTCCTGTTTATAATTTCCAAAATTTTCTTGCTTAAATTTATTTAAATATAACCTCCTTTAACTCATTTCACCACCGTCACTGCCCTCTTTTGGTAACGCTCCTTTTCATTTGGTTACTTTTCCTCATTTGCTTCACTGAGTGAACAGTCTGCAATTGAATATCTGCAGCATTAGTCATTCGCATAGACATTTCTACTTAGTTGTCGGACGCTCGTAAAATTAACTGTTTAACCGTATGCATTCGCACATCTTACATGGATGTTTGATCACCTTAGCAACGAAGTGGGTAGCAGATTGTGCGAAACACAAGCGGTTCAGTCTGAAAGCGACAGAAGTTCGGCGCTTAAGTTTTTTGTATGATGATTAATTTCAATCAATGCTGTTAACTGGCTGATAAAGTCTGAAGAGAGGGTATACAGTTTCGTCAATAAGTAATAATAATTTTGTGTTATACAATAGTAAAAGAAACATCGTACTGAACTATATTGAACTTATTTTCATGGTTAATCCTGGAGCATTATTTAGCATGAGCGAAAACGATGAGCAGGGAATATTCCGCTATTACGGAATGATATTGAGACCATTTTAAGATTCGCTGGGTTTATTTCAGAGCTTCCACAGGCCGCCTCAGTACTATTTTGACTAGACCTATTCTATTTTTTTTTAAATAATTTCGAGATTTTTCAGGAATATTAGAGTAGAACGAGTTAATTTTAAGACGTATTTTGGGCTATACAAAATCATGTTTCGATTATTTTGGAGCTAGTGAAAGCTAATTTCCAGATTATTCAAGAATTCAATTAGCAAGAAATGGATAAATGAAGTTGGTTTAGAGTTATTTTAGAAATAATGAGAAATAATTAAAAGACAGTAAGGTCTTTTTACTTCCGAGCTTGTTGGAAATTTGTGAGAAACAAGAAAAATAAGATCTTTATTGAACGCAGTAACAGATTATTTGAAGATGGATAGTTCTTGTCAGTTTAAAAATTACTTAGAAATTATTTTATGACTAACGATAGATAGATAGGAGTGAAGATTGAGGTTTTGCACTGCGACCTACAGTCTATTGTGCCCTCCCCTATATCACAATTGGTCACCAAGGTCCAGTATTCTAAACAATTTCAGGAGCTTGTTATGAGCGACTGAGGTGATGTGATTGCTGCCCACGTAGATGGAACCTAGATCTTTTAGCCTTCTAATGCAAATTACTGGGCTATCCAGAATCAGCGCGACAATGTGGTGGAATTTGTCTCGGGGGATGCTGATTATTTCCTTAAGTTTGCGAGGTTGTACCCGTCTACAAGTAGAAGCAGCTTGGCAGCTCCTTTCAAAGTGTGAGACCCCACTGAAATTGATGGTTCTGGCCCCATAATTCTGGACGCTGCCGCAGAGCGGGCTAGTACGTCGGCCAGCTCATTGCCGACTATCCCTTTATGGACCGGCACCCAGATTAGGTTGCACACTGATAAGCGGTTCAGCCTTCTTGAACACTCCTCCACTAAAATCGATTTAACCTCATACGCGAGATCGTCTTTAGTGTCGTTGGACTATCGCTAAGTATGGCGATACGCAGGTTGCGATAGTTGCGATGAAGATTGAGTTTTGCAAAGACTTCTGCCTGAAAAATGCTCGGGAAACGTTCCATTGGTATGGATAGCTTGGTATACGGTCCCGCAATGCCCGCTCCAGAACCTTCCGGTGTTTTCGAGCGGTCAGTGTACCACTGGATAGTGCTGCCTCTCAGCTAGATATCGAGCGTGGAGTCATTTCCCTCCGCCTTATTGCCGATAGAAACTCTAAAATTCTTTGGAAAGTTTCTCTCCTCTTTCTAACACCCGTCCCTTGGAAAAAGGGCGAGTGGTGTGTTTACCCCTAAAGCTTTTTTTTGTCGAGACGACATTATCTTCTTTTTGCTGAAACCCTCTGCTGGCATTATCACCATGATATGTTCAGCTCCATCATGATTGCTAGTGCTGCAGTATTTGGAACTATTGAGAAACAATCTGGAACTTGTTCGGTATAGCAAATAACAATTTAAACACTCAGACCACTTTTGATCGGACGACTGAATAAAATCTAGTATTCTCAAATGCTATATGTGCAATATTACTATGAAAAATATAAATAAAATAAGTTCTAAGTACTACTTCTATTTTCCGAGATAAAAATCCGGAAATAGTATTTTTGAACTCTGAACAGGATATTTTGAAGATCGCCACGAAGTATATCAAATATATAATGAAACGTCAGAGACACATAAAGTATACTACTTATATAACAATTCTCGTCGTGATGACTTATATAAGTCAATTTAGCTATGTCCGTCGGACTGTCCGGCTATCTGTAGATAAGCGAACTAAGCTCTCAGTATTTTAGAAATCAAACTGAAATTTTGATTACATTGTTTTCTTCCCAAGAAGCTGCTCGTTTGTCGGAGCCGCCGATATCGGATTACTATAAAATATAGCTCCCATGCAAATCGAACCATAAATATTTAGTCCTTGTAAGAAATAGTTGTTTATTTGATGAGTTATCTTCAAGAAAAGTGGCACAGATGATTGCCCAAGCCAATGCTACAATCTGCGGTCATATCAAAATAACAAAAATATCTTTTTATACACTTTTCTGCTATTAGAAATTTATGCATATGTAAAGTATATTTTAGCTTCGTGGCTTGTTTGAATATACCTTGGGTAAAAGAGCGCCTACTGAATTCAACTGACTGAACCGTTCCTGCTTACAAATTTCTACAAATGCCCATTTACGATTGCATATTTTGAAGTAGCCGTCAGCGCTTTGATGCCTACAACACTCATTCTGCCAACATACATGTACACATGAATATTAAGTAATGTTTACATGCACATAAAATCATGTTTGCTTACATTTCTGCAGCAGTATGTGAGCTGTTATGGCTTGGCATGCCTCTGTGTGTGTGTTCATGTATCCCTAAAAGGGATTAAATTACATTCTTCTGCGGTGATGCGTTGTAAAGTGAACAACTGATTATCGCCATGCTTAACTTTATTACAGTAACTTTGGTCAACAACAACAACAACAATAACTACAAAAGACACTTTTTAAATGCTTATAAGTGCTAGTTAAGTTCATGCACTTTGTATGTGTGATTAGTTGTGCGTTTTCGTTTGTGCTTACTAGTGTGCGTATGTATGTGTGTGAGTGGATGCGTAAGTGTATTACCATTTGCTGCGCACTGATGTATGACGAACCTGTTGAATTTTCGCTTATTAATGCGATTTGCGCCACAGCAAGCCATCATATTTTGAAGTATGCACACAAAAAAATTGAGTCATATTTGTTATTGTTGTTGTTATTTTAGTGCTCTTGTACGGAAAATATTCATAAATACATATGTACATACATACATATGTATGCAGGTAAGTTTTCTTTTGTTTAACTTTTCTGCTGCTGTTGTCGCTTTACAACCGCAACAAATCGGCATGAGTCATTCGTCCATCAGCAACCGCTGGCGCAGACCCTTGCTGCTGGTCCGTGCCACAAATATACATACGTACATACATACATACATATGTACATCAATATTTAAAAAAGCTGTTACTGCTCACCTATTCACGTTGTTACGCTTCTTTATGCTTTAATGAATATTTATAACCGAATTGGTGAACAGTTGGTTAAAGAAATTATGAAAAAAGTAGTTTTATATTTTACGAAAAACGTGTCAATGGGTCAAGTGTAAATAATTGTATATTAATCCGTAAACATAAAAATGGAAATACATACTATACATGCATATATGTACATATAAGTACATGTATTCACATTTCGGCATATTAAATAATTACATGCTAAATAAAAGAAAATAAGTGTAACACAAGATAAATATTGACTTCGTTGTCGAGTGAGTTGCCAACATGCCTGTGCAAATTTGTATTGGCTTCCAAGCGTTTTGCTAATTTACTTATAAGTCCGAACATAGGAGTCCTGTTTTTATATGGCTTCTCTCTAGATCAGCCATTTAAACTAACCTAACCTATATGCTATAATTGTCCGATCTGAACAATATGTTCGCAGATTTTACAATTGCCTTGGAATATTATCCATTCAAAATTGCGCGAAGACATCTTTTATAATACAAAGTTTTCCATACAAGAACATGATTTTGATCAGCCAGTTTTCATAGTAGCTTTATGCTGTAGTGATTCGATCTGAACAATTTCTTCGGCGAAGGGTCTTAGGTTATAACACATGTCATATTTTGTGAAGACCTCCTCAAATGAGAAAGTTTTCCATTTGAGCATTAAAGTCCGATCGTTCAGTCTGCATAGCTTTGTACTATACTAGTCCGATGTCAGCGATTTCGATAAACAAGCAGCATTTCGGTAAGAATGCATGTGCAAAATTTCAGATGGATATCTCAAAAACTGAGAGACAAATTTGCGTGTATAAAGACGGACAGGCTCATGTCTTAATCGACTCAGGTCATCACGCTGATCATTTATATATATATAATTGGGTCTGCTCCATTTTTTTCTGGGTGTTCGTAACTCTAATTCACTTATTGCCAATACGATGAATGGCAGGATGAAGTGGAATGTGAAGAATCGAGTAAGTGTGGCATTATCTACTGCAAATCCTCCTCATACTCATTGAACTAAGTCAATTCCTAGATAAGGGATAGCTGATAATAAATTAGTAATAACTGTGGCTCCTCAGAAGGATATTTGACCTCAGGGTAGGACATATCCTATAAATTAAGAAGAAGAAGTTCGTTGCTGTTCAGGGTCCAATCACCAACCTAAAAACTGGAGAAAAATAAGTAAAGTAATAAGAGTAAAATATTCGCCGTTTTAATATTTTAGAGGTATTTTCATAAACTACTCTCGTAGAAATTCTCGACTCTATTGCCAAGGGCCTGGGACAGTTGATTTCCACACCTTTCTCTCGCGATGAATATTTCACCAACAGAATAATTTGCCATAGACCGAAGCAGTAATAATCATTTGATGAGTCCGTACTATAAGATTGATAAGCACTTGTCAACGAAGCCTTCAGAGCTTCTAGCAAATAACTAGCGATGTGTGTAGTCCGCCTTGCCCTACTGGAACACAATTCCCCTTCGATTGGCCAAATATTGTCGCTTCTGGGAAATTACTTCCTTTAAACGGTCTAATTGTTGATTCCCTGTCAATTCCGCCAGGCACATAGCAAAACCTTCTTGGCCGCCAATCTTTCGATTGGACATCGTTTGTGCCGTCTCACTGCAATTCCGCCACGGCTCATTCACTTATTTCATCAGGAACCATCCGCTTTTGAAATTTATCGAATTTATTGCGTTTCGTTGATGAAAATTCAGTTTATGAGGTATTTTTTATTAACACATACATATGTACTCGTATTGGTGGTATACGAGGGCGGTTGGAAACATATTTAGCTTTGCCGTTCTATCGCAAAAGAAATTTATTATCGTGTTTGATATCGTATATACATATGTTCATACAGTACTTATCATATCTCGTATATAGCCAATGTTTAAATGTTCGTCAATTCGAATTCGTAGTTTTATTTTGAAAAGGAAGATTTGGTAATATAACGAAGGCCAATATTGGCCGGCGGTTCGTTTCTTGTTTTCAAAAGAGAAACTACGCAGCCATTTGAAGTTGCCGTGAAATAGCTGAAAGAGTTGACATTTCAAAAGATCGTGTTGCTTCTATCGTATGAGCATTACTGAGCATAAATAAGGTGGTGACGCTTCGATTACTCCCTCTGGACAACAAGAGCTACCGTGCGACCATTTCACATTAGTATTTACTCAGTTAAAAGACTATCTGAAAAAGTTTCTGCATATTTTCATGACCGTCAACGAAACATGAATCCAATCAAAATAGTAGACTTATCTCTAAAAAACTGCAACCAAAATAGCTAACATGTTCTAGTATTCCAAAAAAAACATGATGGCCACCGTTTTCTGAAATTCATAAGGCTATTAAGGGCGATTCGACACCGGATTAAAAAGAACTAACGACAAAAATAAAAATAAACGACGAACGACGAACGACATGGCTAACTGGTCGAACCATGCTGTGAACGGATTCACCAGTCAACCTTATTATCTAGATTTGAAATCTTATGCCTTGATATTTGGTCTCGCGATCGAAGTCAATCGCCAATTGTCAAATGTATCGACCTAAAAGGAAATTATATTAATCAATAAAACGAAATTTTTCCAGCATTTTGGTTTTTCTTTGGTAAACTAACTAATAATTGCACCAAACACATACCAAATACAATATTTTCATATTGTGGTTTCTGCATATCTCACCGGCGGAGAAACAAACCGTTAGAGATTGAAAAGCCTCTTCCTTGAAAATATTAGTATTATCTTAATGACCTTTGAATTTGTGAATCAGATTAGTCCATATGATATAAACTTACTTAAATTTTTATCACACCGTACATATTTTATTAATTTTAGCTTATTGTATTTTGAAAATACCATGTTAATATGTACTAGAACTTAGAACTTCTAAGTGCTTCTTGAAACTTTCAAAAAACTGTTTCAACTTGTTTGAAACTGAATACTCTGTAAATAAAATTTACATCAATATCACTGGCAGTAAGCACTGATCAAAAACATTTCAAGCGAAATACCGTACACCGTCATTCAAACTTTATAACGGTGTAAATCGTTTAATCATGCATAAAAAATCATTCAGTTAAAGCAGATCAAAATTAAAACACCTTCAATCTACACATTCGCGCTTCTCCACTGAGCTGTGTCATAAATTTCATTGCACTAGCGGTAAAAGAGAAAAAGAATTTTTATTCCTTTTTAATAAAACACACATCAATGCTGCCGCCGTAAAAGGATTTAAAGGCGTTGAATAAGAAATTCGTAGAATTTTCTTCACGCGCGTCAACACAAAGCAATCACTTTGTCGGTGGTCCAACAAACAGACCGACCAACGAGATTTATACAAAATACTTGTACAGTACAAAAATGCGTTTACAAAAAAGAACAAGGAACGGTAGCGGAAAAAATAACAAATATTTAACACTTAACCACACTTTGATTTGACCCAATTCGTTGACTGTGTGTTTGTCATGACTTTAGTTCTACCAACGTCACCATCATCAGTGGCTTACAGTCGCTGCACTTGTGTAAATATGGGATGACTCAAAAAATAGTAAAACGTGAAATGAAAGTAAACAATAAAGAGGAGTAGCGGTGATAATACTATTGATAGGTGCGCTAGTATATAAACAAACAAAATTATCACCCGCAGTGACCGATCAAATATTACGTACTGATCAAATAAAGTAGTTCAAATATTTTTGATTAAAGCGCATAACCGCGCTCTAGAGCATTATTTCTGTCATATGGACTCATATGTATATTTGTAGAGACATTATGGCAACACCTGTCTTTTAGAGGAATCCAACCTTTTTCGTTCGTATACCACAGATTTGTGATAAAACGTGGAGAGTTATGCTAGAATGTGTGTTTCTGAAAATATATGGTTTAAGCACTAATTTTGCAGGTTCTTAGTTGATTTAAAAAACTCTTGGATATAAATCATATTTCTGAGAAACCTAGTAAATAGTATGATATAATATTTGACTTTAGATTACCAATATATTTGAGATAAATCAGACGATTTTCTCGTCTTATTAAAAACGAACCTCGTATAAGAGATTTTAAATCAGAGAAAGGAAACGAATGAACTTTGTTCGCTGTGAATAAAAGATAATCTCATTCAATTACTTACAAAATGTTTTATACGAAAATTTTGCAAGAGCTTCAAACAAAAGACTCCAGGCACACATACATATGTACTTATATAAAAAATCAAGTGAGAGAGAGATTTTACTTATTTGAATGTCAGCTGGACTTAAATTTAGCGGTAAGCTAAGAGGAAAATCCAAGGATAAGTAATGCTACTTGGTCTGGATGAATCTGGAAGATGGCTGAAAGACCGAAAGGAACGAATAGTGATACCACGTTCTATTATGCACATTATTGAAGCTGCGGTGTTCCAACAAAGCTTAAATCTCATTCACGAAAAACAAAATATTCTTGAGTACCGTGTTTGACTAATGAAGAGACGGCTCTACTGCTACTTCATAAAGCGCATACAACTTAACGAGTCCAAGTCTCTCGTAGCCTTCAAAAAGTACGTTATGTTTGTTGAAGCCAATAAGGGTAGTAGAAGAAGTCAAAGTCCACTTTAGTGTCACCAGTTCTATCAACGACTCTTCGGAAGCTACTCACCTTCTTAACAATTCCAAACAATTATGTAAACTTTCCTTTTCCAAGATTACTGAATGCGACTTACCGTTATTTTCACCGAGTTGCAATGTGTAGAATGTGTCGTGGTAAGTGACGATGGAAACATGTGTTGGCTGACTAGTTTTCATACATCCAAAGTAGCAGATTATATGTATCATACTTGGATCTATATAAAGCATTAAGTCTCTAACAGAATAATAGATTGCTTCGTAAGTTAAGAAGGTAGTTGATTTTGTGTAGTTTTAGAAAATCGTTGAGCTATAGCGACATTTGACGGCAAGCTGAACAATGTGAGTTCAAGGTATTTGAAGAGGTCTCGAGTTCTCGGTTTCAAATGAGAGATGAGTTCATAAGTTGAGTAGTCAGCTGTATCAAAAAAGCTCTAAATTTCAAACTATCTCTTAGCTTGAACTCCAAACCACGACCTACGATCACGTTTGCAGTATAAAAATAAAAATACATACATACATACATAATCTTAAAGTTTGAATGCAACTTGCTAACTGCAGTTTGTAAACAAGCTGACAGCTACTGAATTTCTAATATTTTGTTTTCATCAGAAACACAAATACGCAGAAACACTTAGCTACCGGCCGAACAACAGTAATGAACCAGCTAAGCTGCTACTCAAGCAGCAGCAAAACATCCAAACATTTTGCTGTCACAGCAGCTGATTCTGTCAACTTCAAAATGTCATAACGTTGACAGGCAATTCAATTCAAAGTTTAACACGAAATTTGCTTCGGCTGTACCACAGCACACGAAGAAGAAAGCCAACATAAAGTGGAGGCAGTAAAAAGTAAACTCAGTGGCACTTGGCCACAAACATACAGACTGGAGTGTTCGTAAGTAAATGTGCATTGTCTTAACGGCCTAACAGTAAATCTAACCCTTTACTCTACGCACACCCATGCTCCTTTCACCTCATCCACACCGTTCGTGCAATGGCCACCAAATGGTGCAGCTTCTCAGGTTTCGATTACAAAGTTCAATTGTCTTGTCTCTTGTAATGCTTCAGGTGTTCTTTTTCGTGTTGTAGATGCACTTTCATGTTTGTTGTTGTTTCAGTTTATTTTGTTCTCTTATTTATAGTTTTTAACATGTGTGCCTCTTTTCAGTATCTAATTCTTTTAATACCCTGAACAGGGGTTTATAACATACAGAATGAAACATCGGAAAACCTATAAAATATATATGTATGTATGTATATAAGTATATATTTAATATTTAGCATTACGAGCTGGGCCGATTTAGACCATCTTCTTTATATGTATATGTGACCTGGTCTACGAAAAGGGGGCTAACGTGCGAAAACTAGTTTTCTGGGAAAAGCTGTTAAAAATAATCGTCAGTTTCTCGTTATCTCATTGTTCTCCTTATTTTTGACACATAAGCCCCCTTTTCGTAGACCAGGTCACATATGTAAATTAGTGCCTCAGTTTTTTAAATATCGATCGATCGAACCGCTGATATCGGGTCACAATAGCGTATAGCTCGTACTTAACGATCAAAATCAAGTTTTTGTATGGAAACGTTTTTATTTGTGAAGGGTATTATAACTTCGGTGCAACCGAACTTAACGTTTTTTCTTGTTTTTCCAGTTAATTCAATATTTTCCTCATATATACATACATACATACATATATAGTATATATAGTATATTTATATACGTATACATATTTACGTAGTGTTCATTGTTCTTTTCTGCCTGTCAATTGTTTTGTTTATCTGAAATTATTATGCTAAACGAGCTGCAAATGCCGTGTAAGTCGCTTGCCTATATAAGCTTACATACAAACACACACATGTACCGTTAGCGACTCGTACCCGGCCGTTGTTTCCACTTACAGTTCTCTCGTCTGCTTATATAAGCTTAATACTCCCGGTGTACTATATTTACATGCCAACTTTTCCCGACTTTCATATATTTAATCACTTACACACACACGTGTGGTCGCTGCCAACGCTTCATCAATTCTCCCACTACTATTTATTGGTTATTCTCTTCATGGGCAAGTTCGTTCTGTCAATATTTGGCTTCGTTTTGTCAGTTGATAATTAATGCATGGCTTTTGTTGGTTAAATTACGATTATGAGAAAATTAAATAACATTAAGCTGGCATAATTTATTAATATTATTGTTTGTTGTGTAAAATATGGTGATGTATTATGTTGCTGCATACTGATTATATAATATGGAGAATATAAATAAATTTAACTTTGTAAAGATTTATGTAAAAGCAATTACTTCGTCTTATTATCGGTTTTGGGTTCTTGTTTCTGACACAATTTTAGGTGAATTCATAACAATACTTCTAAGTGTCAGCAATCGGTCTGAATTGGAACCAATAAGTCTTATTACAAATAATATTTGCTACTTCAAGAGATCTCACCTTCTCTAAATTGTCGCTAATCCTAATTTCAGGGTCTAAAAGTTCATAAGAATTGGAATGATAGGCCATCACAGACCATAAGGCGCAACTAAAATCTTTGTACTCTTTCATATGAGATTTTTCAACTACTATACGAGGTTCTTAAAATCGTAAATTCAAACACCAATATTTTCATCAACCATATATTATCTTTATAACTTACTTCCGACTATAATCGCAATTAAGCAGCCTCTCGGCAATTGCTAAGTTAGGTTAGGTTAATCTGGTAAACTTATGAGCTACGCATATACCAGTTTTTGTTCTTTGCGATACCAGATGGAGTTTCGTAGCGAAATTCGTGTGTAGTAGTCATCCCATAATATTTCTGTACTTGACGCGAATTTCAATAGACTATGTGGCCTCACTATCGATACCTCTTTCAGAGTCTCATTCCGTGGGACCCTTAAATTCTTAAACCATAACCTAACCCATGCGGAACAGGTGCTTAAGAGATGATCCAATGCTTCACTGGTGTCTTACTCTGGACGTATTTTGTGGTCTTTTCGATCTGTCCGCCCCATTCTGGAGGTGTGTGCCGTAGCCAAACTTCTATAATGTGTCAGTAGGAACTTTGGGTAAGTCTGATATACCACTTTATACATGACTTTTGCAGCTATCTACAATTAGAACGTTCCATGACGTTTTGACTATCCTTACCATTTTCCTGTCCAGATCGTCGCATAGGCAATGCATAGGTTTACCAATGTTGGGATGCCCTCGATGCCTGCTGAATTGTCACCTAGCAAAAGCAAAGTCGTTTGCTTCTGGCAACACTCTCTACTGCCATGCTAGGCTGCCGCTAGGCTGTGCACATTCTTTGAGAACAGGAAATAATCCCTGGTGCCAGATCTGGAGAACACGTTGGATGCGGAATTAATTCGATTAGATGTAAAAACATGGGTTCATTATGTTTGAACAGCTTCCAACACTACTCCGTATCGTTAACTCGTCGTTGTTTTTGGTAAAAAATCAGCTCGCGGCACGACCAGTTGATAACAGATATCCCTGTTGTCTCGAACTTTTTCACTTTAATGTCATCAAAAATTATTTTTTTGACTTTTGATGTTTTCTTCGCTAACAACATATTTTAGGCGTTCACTTTGTTCATCGTCTTCGGTGCTCATTTTAGCACTTCTAAACTTAACATTGAAATCTTTGATGATTGATTTTCCTGGGACAGTGTCCAGTGTCGTAATCAAGCCAAGTTTGCTCAATTTTTCATTGCTTCACTGGAAATAATTAATAATTCCAATTCTATATATATATATATAATTCACAAACTAATTATCCAATAGTTGTCGAATTTATACATGTGTCCTTTAAAGGTAAGGGCTAACCAAAACTTATGTGGATTTATCTCTAGTAACGCCATCTAAGTATGTGTCAGGCCCGGGACATTTCAGTTTTTTGTTTTTTCGGAATTTCAAGTTTACTGGCATTCATATATGTATATCTCTCACATTTTTAAATTCGAAAGCTTACCAAAATTGTGCAACTAACCGTTTTACCCAATTTTGAAAGAACTGCACTTCAATGGACATACAGAATTTTTAATAAGCATGTTATTATTTTTAAATACAAGCTTTAACAAAGCTTACCAGATATTAAACCTGTATTTACATAACTTTGTAGACAACAACAAAATACAGCATAAAAAGTGTGCGGAGGAAGTACGGCACGCTTGTGGCCATATAAGCCAAAGGCTTAGCATGCCAAGTAGCGCCGACTAACTGTTAAATCGTAGGGAAGAAGAGACAATACTGTTAAACAAAAAAATATACTTGTATGTGAAAGCATAAAGAAACGCCAATAGCGGTCATTATTGTTGGTTGCAAGTAAAAAATACCCGCCGCTACCTGTTGCACCTGTTATTTAACGCATTTTGTTTGGTGGGGCACTTTTTGTAACTGCTTTGCATAATGCTCACGCGCCTAAGCGGAAATGCGACAACCTTCTATTTCCCCGCACAACAACAGTAAATAAAGTATGCGACAAATTGCGACCATTTATGGTATTAAAGTGAACTTGTGGAACAATGATAATATGAAGAATGCGAGCTAGCACAATTTGGGCCAAGCTTCTTGTTGTTAAAGAGTTCTTCTTCGATAAGTGCTAACAAAAATAAATGGAACCTCCTAAATAAAAAAAAAATATTTATAAATATATTAATTGAAGATAAAGATATTTCGAATTTATAATCAGTTTTTTTCTAAAATTCTACCAAAGAATCTATGGTATAAGAAAAAGTTTGTGTCGAAACTAAATCTTAGTAACCGTCAAGTCACATACAATATCGTCTTCACTCATTAAACGAAGTGCTTGAAAAGTTGCAGTACTTCCAAGTTCGACAGCAATTCGCTTAGGCATTATACAGGGTCGATCTTTATTAGTTCCATATTATTATGGTAAACAAAAATATCACTGTCCATATGGGCCAGCTTTCCCCCTTCAGATGGAACTTTATGGCTACATTTTTCCCCCAAGTACGCACCGCCTTATAGTGAGGCACCTTAATAAATCAATTCTCTGAGACATTGATCATGATTTCTGGCACTTATGGCTTGCACTACATTCGTATTGAGAGTTTATCAAGTGGATTGTCTCTTTCAATCGACATCGTCGAAACAGTTGATACAATCCAACGTCGATCAAATATCAATTATATAAGTAAGTATGCATAGGACAACAGCCATCATGCTGAAACAAAAAACGTCGTAGTCCATATATTCAAATAGTAATTTCTTACTTTTGGCAGCAAAGAGACTCCAAGAGAGAAAAATACCATTATACTTGTAAAATTCGCATCTGCATAATAGTTCCAAGGGATGCATCAGTATAAAACTTTGAAAATGAATAAAGTCATTGAAATATTTTGAATCGTTGCTATATCATGCTGAACTTCGCTCAAAATTTTCAGTAGAAAATAAATGTCACTGTCAAATCGCCATCAAAATGGTAGCACTATAAGGACCACCCTTTACTTAAGCTCAAACATACTTACTTATATATGTAAGTGTAAACATTTACCTCCACGCACGTGACATCCCCACCACACGCTAAATCCGTGTTGGGTTTTTTCGCGCGTCGATCCTCAAAGCCCCGTGGCGTACAGTTCACATTTTGATGGATAATTCTACGATTCTTTGCATTTTAAACGCATTAATAAAGTAATTAGCGTTTTTCTATCCACTTTAGCTTCGCGGGTACTTTTTCTTTTCTAACACACCTCACCGTTCATTGCACGAGTGCAAAACTCATTAAAATGTGCGACCATAAAACAAGCTTCACGTTGACGGTCTAAGTCATGACGAGTTATTAGAAATATGGCATGGTTGCACATGCTATTTTCTTTCTCTTCGCCTTTTAAGTAGAGTTTATGGAAAATAGTCGTAGCTTGCAAATATGGCAGTACTTTGAAGTGCACCGATCGCACGCTTTGGCTTTTAGTGCCGTCTATTAGCGCCTTTTTATACACGGACTTAGTATATATTCATGTTATGTTGTTGGCAGATGAGCATATGAGATATGAATATAATTTATTACGACTTCATATTAAGTAATACGCATAACTGTTTACAAAGTTCAAGGAAAGTCACGTCGATTGGAGGAGCTTGGAGTTTAATAAATTTGTGATAGAACTCACAACGCCTTCAATATAATGTGGTCTTCCATTGAAGAGTGGCGAATCGAAAAAACTATACCAGGCGCTCAAAAAACGGGCAGCAAACAAAAAGACAAAAGAGAACAAACGGGCGGAGAAATGGTGAGCCGAAGACATATAATGTTACATTTGCTATAAAAAAAAAATATTTAAGAATATTTCTTTTGGAAATTTAACCAATATGTTTCGCCATCTTTCACTGCAATTTGTATTTCCTGCAACAAAACAAATGTTTACGATTTCCTATTTGGGTTAAATTATAGCCTACAAAAGCAGAAGGCGTCTTTTTTTCTAGAAATTATTATATAGCCTACCTTATACATATTTTTTAAATATTTGTTTAAATATGATCGTAAATAAATTTACAGACAGACCAGTAAACTAAGGGAACAAGCTACATAGGCCTACGTTTCAAGCCTATCGTTTAGCTTTCTTCCCGATGATTAGAATTACTGATATTTTCTTTTATTTTTATACTATTTCTCGACCTATTTTATAGTAGTGATCAAAAAGTGGTACTCGGACTCGCTAATAATTAATTATTATATATTTGTATGTATCACGTTTTACCGGCATCTGATAGAGCTTTCCATTCTGTTGATTAAGAGGAATTCCAAAAATTAAATTTGTTCTAGACGACGATTCAAAATGTTTTACTTTGACTTTCGGAGCTCACTTTTATTTTTATATGTAAGATTCTCTTCATATCTGAAAATTGTTTCAGAAATGTTCGGTTCCGTTTCTTAAGCCTTCGGGTGAAATGAGACTCAGTTACACTTCGCTACCTAATTCATAATCATTTAATTTCTCTGTTTTTATCGCCAATTTTCGATGTAAGAATTTTTTTCTGGCAGATTAAATATTTGCATATTATGGTGTATATGTGAACGAGATCAGTTTTATATTTATTTTACAACTAAATTAGAACTTAATTCTGTCACATTTCAATTCAAAGAACTTTCTTATTTCCCATTATTAAGCTTGTTATTGAATAATGCTTTTAAAACCTGTCGAAGAGGCTTTCTTCGTATATTTTAATTAGCCATTTCATTTGTAACAAGATTGTCGTACAGTCAAATTAGCTTCACGTCAACCCAAAATCCCAAAAACTTCGTTTTAAAAATCAATTTTATTCATAGTTGTTCGCTTTGGGTCTTTTCATTTCAAATAATATCGTATGACTTCGAAATTTGTTTGTCAAAATCGTATCTTGGCCGATATTGAAGAACTTTCCTTTTTCCTATATAAAGATTTGAAGCAATTGGTTTTAAAAGTTTGGAGAGGCTTCGTTGGCTGTTGGTCCCTCGTAGCCAACGTATATACTTAAATGTTTGAAGAAAAAAATTAAATATTTTACGAGTTACACGCGATCTCCAATCTCCAACAGCGCTACAGTGCAGCAGTGATACCGGCTTTTTACGTTAATGAAACCTACAAAACTAATAGAAGATATTATTGGTACCACGACGCGTTCGAAAAATTTACGAAATCACTGCGTTATTCCAGAAAAAAGTCTGATTCAGGGCATTGTATGAAGAGTTAAACTCTAAAAATGTGGAATTTGATAATAAGCGGAACACTCGTCTCCGAACAATTACTCAATTAAATTTAGAAAATGTAAAAAATAAGCTACATAGATACGTTTTTGAATTGATTGATCTGACACTTGTTGCAACTCAAAAACTATTTCAAATTGAATCGATCGAAATATGAAAATCGATTTCTTTAAAGTAAAAGTGAGGTTATATCGGCGCTTAAAACATTTTCGAAAAAGGTAGTCTATTGTAATCTCTGGTAGTCGGACCTTCCAATTATTAATATGACTTTATGGGAATATAACTGAGATTACGTGAGGCTTATCAATATTCATAGTGTAGTCTTTTGAGGGACTGTCATTCAACATACTTATGTATGTATGTATATTAACAAAGAAACATGTTAATCGTTCCATCATTAGTTAGCCCGACTATTGCAGTTTTATCAACATACATACTTAAAAACAATTAAAATAGACATCTATAAAAAATGAGTATGCATTAATTATTCATTTGCTTCCATTTATGTTCATTGCATACATATAAATTTACATAAATACATTTAATTCATCGATATTGTGCATTGTCACGGGTGATTATGCGACGTTGCCAGACGTTGGGTTCGCTGCTGCTGACAGCCTTGCAATTAGGAACGCTTCATTGAACAGCGTCTTGTGCAATTTCATATGCCAATACATATGTATGTATGTATCTGTGTTTTCTCATAAGTTCCCTCATATGTTAATGCACAATATCAACACTCTGTTTTCACAAATAAATTAACAAAGTCGGCACTTGTACAGTGGCACTTGCTGGCGAATATGTCATTCATATATTCATGAAACATACAAGTCATTAGTTATAATTTTATATTGCTAACATATTTAATATACAAAATATGTAGTTATATATATACATATACAAATATATGTATGTAAGTATGAGCATTTGTACACTTTGCCCAGTTTATTTATAAACAACTTTGTTGAGAAAAACGTGCGGAAAATTCCTTTGGTCATGTACGTATACAAAATACCCTGTTGGAAAAAGCAAACTTATTTGACCGCATCGATTTAATAGTGTCATAAATGTAGTGAGTGCTACTTACCAGTGTTAAAAACTCAATTCAGGTTTATAAGTAAGGCTTTATAGAATTTTCATAGATGGTATGTAATAAAAAATCTATGAAAACTCCATAGAGCCTTACTAAAAAAGCCGAAGATCTCGAGAAGTATTAATGATAGCGGTTTTGACCTCGGACCTTTTATGCATCAAATAAATTTTTCTACAAGCTTGTCAGGTATATTTTTTCTATAGCTCTTGTCGTTTACGAGATATATACAAAAAAATGCGAATTTCGTGGAAAAATCAGGTTTAGAGCCTCGTACTTCCTCGCCTGTGTGAGCTACGACTTTGTTGCACTGGGCACTTTTGTAGAGTAAACCATTCTGAGAAATATGCGTCTAAAGACAAAGCGATGCCATAAAATACCTCTGATCTGTAGGAATTTAAAGTTAAAAAATCACGATTGTAGTGTATTTTCAATGGAAAATTTTTACATGCCTTGGTCCAGTTCTTAATGTTAATATTAAGGGCTAAAATTTTCATGGTATTTGTCATACTGTTAAATTGATCGGCACCTTATATATATATATTAAACCTTAGTTTTTTTATATATGGCCTATAATGTCCAGTATTTTCCCAGAATTTACAGGATATTGACGGAATATACCCGTCAACCACGGAAGAATCAAATCGTTTTACTCTTGAGGACTTTTGGACGAAATTCAATTTAATTTCAAAGTCCAGGTCCTGTCAACCAAAATTAAGTTAAATGAATATATCGGAAAAGTTGTCAGGAAACCTTTTTATTTGGTGGATCCTAAAATACGTTTAGAAACAGTGGGAAACTATTGCATACCCAGCAGTTAATTGAACCTTAAGAAATGTTACAAACAAGTTATTGATTACCCGGCGATAGAGATCGAAACTCTAAAGTTAAAGATCCGGCCTTAAAAATTGGATTTCACAATCTGTGCTATCTCCGGTTTCTGAAGCACGATAGGTGGAATAGAAACGAGAGCGATACTTTAGCTGTTATGGCGTTTAAGAAGAACATACAGCTCTCTTATATTTCTCAAAACTTGCTGTAGAAACTAACATATTCAATTTCATAAAACGGTTCATCTTACTTTGGTGCAACTTTTAAGTCGGTATGTATTTTAAAATACAAAAATTAAATCTAAAAAATATCTATTGATTCGAAGTCCCTGAGTCGCTGAGTAAATCCCAATTCTCATTTGTGATTATTTTTGCGGTCACTCAGTCACTCAATTCAAAACCTAGGAAATTTCCTACATTCCAGCCGCCACGCGCATTGCAAATAAAACAACAAAGAGCTAACACGCGTCAAAGCTGATTTCTGCTCAGGCAGTTAGTCAGTGAAATGCTTACAAAATATTTTTGCCCCTTTCCAAGATAAACAAATTGCGCGTTAATTTCGCTGTGAAAGGGAACGTGAATGGGTGGCATGCGGGCGTATGCATCTATAGAGTTTATGCTCATGCACTCTTATATATATACATATATGTATATATCGGTGTATAAAATACTCCTATATTTATTTGTAAAAGTGTCATTTTTCTGTGCTCATGTGGTTGTGGATAAAAATATTGCTATTTTGCGCTGCCAGACTTGAGGGCGACATCTGGTGGGCATATTAACAGTGATGGTAATGAACTTGAGATCTAAAAATAAACTTCGCTCGAAATGGTTTCGTATGAAACTTTTTGTTGATAAATTTTTTAGTGAATAAATTTAAAGTTTGGTTAAACTGTTTAATAAATGAATTATACACGACATGATATCAGAATAGTAGAAGCGTTAGTAAAAAATGTAACTGATAACATACATGCATACATACATACATGCATACATACATACATACATAAGTATATCTTTGTGGAACTCCTTCTGCTGCCGATTCAAACCACCGGAAATAGTTATTAGAGTCCAATTTTTGATAAAGCAAGTGATCAGTATAGCAATCAAAAAGATGATCCAAGTTAAAGTAAATCCAGATGGTATGTAATGTACTGAGCTCTCCCAAAAATCAAAATTTAAGATTTCGATAGTTAGAAGAATTTTCAATTCCTCGTACTTAAGGCATAGTTTGTGTGTCACAATGTTATAAGATATGTAGAGGCATGTGATCGTTTTGCCTTTCTACAGGCAGTATTAGTACGAGTATGCTAGTTTTACAGCATACGGATCATCTGTCGGATGAGTATCGCTTTCTCGGATAAGATTTTTGACACGTTAGCCTCTCTGGAAGGAGTTTTCGGGGTACTTGGGTATGTCACATCCAAAACTTAAATGCGACTATGTTGAAAATTGTTTAACTATTTTTTTTGTCATCCAAGTGTTCTTTGATTTCACGGCGCAGTTGCCTTTTCCAAAACAAGACATTTCACTGAAAATCGCGGATATGACCCCAGCTGTTGACACAAATGTATTATACATTATTAATCCATTTTTTCCCCATACTAAACCCATTGCAGGGTGAGGCAAATGACTTGTCGGACGGCACTTGTTTTGATAGACTTTATTTATCGTTATTCTATCTAACGCTTATCGTCTAAATATTCTTGAAATCGCAGCTCTTAATTTGTTTCGTGATCTTTTCAAAGCAAGTTCTGAATTTAATGACATTTTGTTTGAGATACTATAGGATTCGGTAGACATAGAAGTACTACTTCGGTCGTCAGTTATTTGCAAATGACTTCTAACCAATACTTAGATTCATAAACCTGTGTATACTGAAATCGCTCTTGTTGATAGCCAGAGATCTTTCAAAGCCAGAAAGATTTGGAGGGGGCTGCAGAAACGAACAGTAAGATTTAAAGGGGATGCTTACACGAACAGAAATAAAGTGCCTGGAAACTTCGTATTGTCGATACTATATTCAAAAAGAAGACTCTTCGAAAACTGTTACGTGAAATTTAGAGCGCATATGATTAAGATTGAAAAAAGGTTTTAAAGAGAGCTTTAATACAGGTCAAATAATGACTGGATCGCATTCGATGGAGATATGAGCTGTAAGAGATATATGACGACATTGACATAGTGCAGGGAATTGAGAGACAGCGGCTATGCTGGCTAGGTCATATCATCCGATTGGATATTCGATGCGGTACTCACCGGGGGAGACAGAGGAAGGCAAAGGACCTTGTCACACTTGGAATCCTCAATTGGCGCCAAGCAACGAAAAGCGCTGTCATAAACTTGGCTATAACTGCGTAAGCGGTGCCTACACCAATAAGGAAGAAGAATTTTCAAGTTATTCTTTCAAAGATAAAAAGCTTCAAAGTGTTTTTGGGTAGTCATAGAGACTGGGGCAGAGTGCTGAAATATCTGTGGTAAATACATGTATGGAAATCTCACAATAACCTTTAAAGTTTCCTAGCCAACTTTTTTATAAGGTACTCTGGTTGAAAATAAAATTTATGGCAATAGTAAGATCTAATTATTGCTATATGTATGTATATAGGACGCAAAATAATCCGCAATTCTCCTTTATGAATTCATTTCCTCTCATATTAAGGTCAAGTATGCATGAAAGGCTCATGTAAATTTCTTGTTTTTTCCAACTTTAAATTATCATAAATAAGCTTTCCATTGAAGCCAATTTAAAGTAATCTGTAAACCGAGATTTATGAACAAACAAAATACCGTTCGAAATGCGACTGACAGTAAACATGAAAATTGTTTTAAAAACTGACAAATCATCGCAGATGATTGCAAATGATAGAGAAGAGTAATAAGAAATTGTAAATATGTATGGAAGCAACATTTAGAAGGAATCTTACGTGGGTTGCATTACGGTGAGAAAATTACAACCAGAATACACTTACCCACACACACCACACTGTACATTTGCAACTACCAACATGCATAACCGTTGTGCGACAACAATGCAGACTCATTAGCCTCCTTTCGACAGAAAACTGAAAAAGAAACTTAAAGAAATGACACATTCTCTTGCAGAATGTAAGCAGGGAAGTGTTGATAACCGATACATATATAGAAGATTGCAGCACAGTACTTGCAATTTCTGGAAGCAATTACATACATGTATGTGTCACCATTGTAAGGCCTTGTTCGGGATGTGCCCTCCCGCCGTTATGTCAAACATTTAAAATGTACAAATTTCTGTTATGTCATTTTGACAGTTTCTTACACCTACAAAAAAGAAACAAACTCAGTTAACTTTGTTGTAAAAATCTACGTTTACATATACATATGTATGTATGCTTGAACATGCAACCTTTGTAACGTACGCTTATAAAAAAAAATTATGTAAAAGAAAGTCTTGCTTGCTACACTGCCTTGTCATTGTGACAGCGCAGCCAATGCTTGACCAGCCTAAGCGTTTGATAAATGACATTACAACGGTGATGGTGTCAGTTAAGAAATTTCGAATGGTGATGAGCGGTGGAGATTAACGCTGTAGCTCATATGCATACATTTGTACATATACATATGTACATATGTATGTATGTATCTATATATGTACGTAGAGAGGTAAGGAATTCCCCAATCTACTTCAGATATTTTGATAAAAATATCTGTCTTGCTTTCGATATATTACTTATGTCTTGACGCATGAATTCTTCTTTCGTTTGCACTGTAGTCGACGGAATTTAAAACACACCATTTTCTTCGCTCCTTAAGTTTGCTCCCAGTTCAAAACAAAATTTGTAATCGATGGTTTTTCTTCTTCTCTGGATTGTATTTTCTCGAACAATTACTTTTATTTCAGTGGGCACAACTTTTATATTAGAAGTGACATTAGAAGTTGAAGTTTCAACTTATTTTTTTTTTGATATTTATACCAATAAATAAGTAAACAAATATGTGCCATTTTGGTCAAGCACTTTTTGCCGCTAGAGACATTATTCCATCAGTGTAAAACTTTCATCATTGTAAATCGAAATTTCGAAATTTCTGGAACGGAAGCGAGGCATTCTTCCCATTTTATACAAAAATTTCAAAATATAGCGAATTTCGGTATTATATTCACTCATTTTTGAACAGCTGTAACTTTTTTTCGACTTTCACGAATTTAATTTTATTTTGGTTAAAATCTCACCTTTTCAACACTATATGGTCTTGTGTCTTAAATTTGATTGGTAGCACTTGAGATATACGACTGCAACGACATCTATTGGCAAAATACGAAAAGGCTTTTACGACTACCCAATAATAAAAAATATGTAGATAAGTTTACTTTCCTACAAATATAGGGTTTTCTTGTCTTTTGGCAACTTTTTATGGAATTATCTCTCAATTTTGTGAAGTTTTATTAGACCTTATTTTTTTAACTTTGAAGGGGTTATAAATCGGCACTTAAAATATTTAGTAGGAGGAGTCGGATGTGATGGCAATAAGAAAATATATTATGAAAATGTAAAGAAACCAATATTAAGGGCATCCACATGAATGCCGTTGAATATCAGTATATTTCGACTACTCCGTTCGCAGCAACTCGGACTGACGTACGAAACGAATTGGTGCGTTTTACGTCGAGATCTTAAATTGAAAGCATACAAAATACAGTTTGTGCAAGAACTCTAGCCACTCGACCTTCCCAAGCGGCTTCGCTTCTTTCTATGGGTTCTTGAAAACTTCCAATAAGGTCCGACGCTTTGAGGCCAAATTTTGTTCAGCCATATGGCCCATCAATGGGTACGTAAACAATCAAAATTGGCGCATTTGAGACGAAGAGTAACCTGAAAAGATTCAATAGCTGCCATTTCCTTCTGAAAAAACAACGGTTTTTTATGATTTGTGGGGAAATCATCAGTTCATATTTCTTCAAAAATTATGACGGTGAGAATGCAACTGTTAATGGGGACCGTTATTGCGCCAAGATAACCGACTATTTGATGTAACAAATTGAACTCGTCAACTCGGCGACATTTGATTTAAACAAGACGTCGCCACCTCCCACACATCGCGTCAATCAATGGATTCATTAAAATACCACTTCCGTAAGCAGATAATTTCACGTTTCAGGCTGGTCGATTGGCAAGATCGTGCGATATCACAGTGTTAGACTTTTTCCTGTGGGGATATATTAAGTCAAAAGTCTATGCGGATAATCCCGCTTAGATTCAGGCTTTGAACATCACGCGTGTCGTTCTCAGAAGGAGCATCTGAGACGCAGCCACGGCCAAAATTCCCCATTTAGTCATTCGAATGATAATAAACATTGCCCATTAAATTTGCAGTTTCTGTGTTTTTTTCTTTCAAAAAGTAAGGAACCTCGAAATAGATCAAAGGGTGATCTACTACACAAAATCAACAAGGACTCTTGTCACAAAAATTATTACAACCAACTACATGCATATGTACATACTTATGTATATAGTACTAGTTTCCATATGTCTAAATATAATACTTAAAAGCGCACTAATAATATCCGATTTTTGCCTTGCATTTGCGTAACGCCACCGACGGCACCATTGCTAGCAAAATCTGAGGGATACGAGAGAATGAATGACCTGAAAGTGATAACACTTGCGACAGCGAAGTTGGAATACAAAATCAAGCCAACAACAATATCGGAGCGAAGCCAGCAATTAAGTAACAACACACGTACAACCGCAGCTCAGCTAAGGCGAATAAAAAGTAACAATGTGGAAAGCAACAACAAGAATAAGAACAACAACCAGCGCTTAAGCATATCTCAAGAGCCCACAACAAAAACAACATAGTAATAATTTTAATAATACATTTCAGTTACGCGGCGAACACGTACGACGCCTATACACAAGGCAACAAAAACATAACAACGCAAAACAACAACAACTATAAAAAAGAAATACGCAACAGGAGCTAAAGTCGCGCTTCAGACACGCTTGCAATGCTCAAATCAACTCCACTCAACTGCGAAAGCGGCCGTCCAGACCTGTCTTGGGTTCTCCTACAGCTGGTTTCGTATACACACACACGCATCCATATGTATATGCATATGGACGTAGTCAGTTTATGTTGAAGAACGCATGACATTTAAATACATACAACATATCTTTAGCAATAGCAACAAACAATGCATTACAACAACAAATGCTAAAGTAAAAACACGCTAAAAGCCAGTGGGGTGCAGCTACACACACACACATAATCATGATCAGTTTTTTGTTTGTGCACCAAAAAAAAATATCGTTAAAAAACAAAAAATAAATAAATAAAAACATATACATGTGTACATATGCGTGTATATAAATATACACATATACATAACAGCCTATTTGCTGTGGGTAGCATGAAGAATAAGCAGCATAAGAAGCATAAAGGCGAGTGTAAGACAGGTAGCCAACAGCCAGTCATGGGCAGCTGACAATCGCATTAAGTCGCGCACTAAAAAGATCAATACAACAACAACACCAATAAGACCCAGTGAAAAGAATCAGCGGCAGAATGCCAGCAGCGTTTGGCAGCATAATCAAGGCGAGGACAAACAGACGGGCTCACCAAGAACGAAAAAAGACACGCTGATAAAGAGACTTCGAACACATGAGTGTCTCAGACACTTCAATATAAATACATATGCGTAACATATACACACTTCCATATAGATATCTGTAGATATATGTAAGTATGTATGTATACATACATACGTACGAAACGTTGTGTTGATCTGCTAGCCGGGAGCACTAAAATCTTAAGAATATACAATTTTGAGAAATGAGAGCACAATTAATTCAGTTCAAAAAGGCTCTTAAAAAAGCTTGAAAACATAACATTGTAGGTTATGTTGAAACCTTAACAACATTCTTAACAATAATGACTTTTTAGGACTCTACTGACCAGAAAACTACACACGAAACTAGACAATAAATAAATCCAACTCGTTTTTAGGCTGAATCCACACCCAGGATGACAGAGTGTTTTTCTAACAAGGATCACAGCTGATCAAAATGAGTTTATTAATAAGAAATATTTTACTATACCACCCTGTGGGAAGGTTTAAACTTCTATCTACAATACAAAACATGAGAGGTTTTTAAGTTTTGTTGCTTATACTCCACATTCCTCACAATTTTAAGAGCATAAAGGAAAGGAAACCAAATTATTAAAAAAAAACAGTTTATCTATGGTAAGAAAAAGGATCTGGAAACTAAAAAACTATTAAAGAACCTTTTTACAGACTTGTCTTTCCTCTGTCATATTTCAATCACCTTATTGACAAGGATCGGTTGGATCTGGTTAGAATAAATTTTTAAGATTGTCAAATATTTAGATAAGTGTTTAAAAGCAAGGCTCATAGCTTTTATGCAAAAAAGTTTAACAAAATAGTTAACCGCTTTCACAAAATATAACCTTTAAAAGGTCACTGATCCAACTAGATCCTGTCTCGTCAGGCACGGCTTCAAAATACTCTATCATTGATGCTCGCAGAAAACAGAATAGACCAAAGTCAACATTTCAGTATTTAAAAGTGCCTTCCTCCAAAATGGTTAATTGTTGACTGCTATCTTCCCAAACTTCCGAATTCAGAATCTGAACTGATGAATAACAAACCTGTGAGAAGCAGTGAATGAGAATCAAAGCTATGAGAAGGCTTAGTCTTTTTTGATGCCAACATCCAAACTCCATTTGAAAATATAGCAATGTTTCGTCAGACTTATGATTTCTAGATTTTTTGAAAAAAAAAAACATAAAGAAATAACTCATACCTAAAAATACTCAATAATTTTATAATATTTTATGTTAAGCGTTTTCGAATCGAAAACTTTATAAACTAAAATCTATTTATAAACCTATTATCAGATCCTTTGGCAGATTTTGAAGTTTGTAGCCTTCATTCAGAACAAATCGTCTCAAACTCAAAATATATATACATAAGTATATATATGCAAATGATAAGCGTGATGATCTGAGTGGATTTAAAGATGTTTGCCTGTTCATCTATTTGTCTGTATATAGGCCAACTACTCCCTCAGTTTATGAGTTAGGTTAGGTAAGGCTAATCTTTCAGCATGGCGAAGGGATCTTACTTCAACTATTGTATTTAGTCCGTTGTGCAGTTGCACGTCAAAACTTCTGCAGCTGGGCATTAACTGTCTTCTAAATATCATGAACCTATCACAAGTCTGCTACACTTTCAACAGCCAAGTTGCTGACGATATTAAGGTACTCTTGAGTTAGTTTATACAGGATATTCAGAACCTCTATATATATGTATATATGTATATATTCACTCAGCCGATAGCCATATCAGTTTTTAAGACGTCGATCTAAAATTTTGGACGCCTCTTTTTCTCCTAAAGAAGCTGCTCATTCTTCGGAACTGGCGATATCGTACCAAACCTAGTTCTTGTATGGAAAACCTTTCATTCAACAATAGATCATCACGAAGTTTGGCGTAATAGTAATAGTAATAGCCCAAGTTACGGATGTAATATCCGAGGAGAATGTTTAAATCGGATTTCTATAGCATATATTTGTATACGTATGTAGCATACAAACTGATCAATCAAAATGAAGCTCTTGCAAGGAAAACTTGAAGCTGTGATGGTATTTTAATTTCGATGCAGTTTGTTATTTACTTGTATACCTCTTGGTAATTTCAAACTAGACATATTTGTATACATATGTATATGTTTACAGTAATTAAGTGCACCGTTATCTTTTAAGTAATTGGTTGTATATGAAAGATTGCTATGGATAATTATTAATTTCACCGACACACTCTCACAAATATCGCTTTTTGTAAAAAAGCTGTGGTAGAGTAATTAAACGCCGATATAAGCTTTTAAAGCAATGCAATGAGAAGAAGCCAGTAGCAGGAGAATTAGTAAAAAAGGAAGACGGAAAGCTAACTTGCAGTGCGAGCAAAGCAATGGAGTAAGCGAAAGGAGTGCAGATATTAGATAGTGATTTGAATACTGATGGGGATAGAGAAATTAAAAAGTAAGCAATTCAAACGGTTTTGTGGTTAAGGTGAGACGTGGCTACAGCAGAGCGTTGAACGAAGGTATACAAACATACTTATACATGCACGCCACGCTCCTTTGACTTGCCAATCATAAACCACAAATTACACATTTTCGTAGAGTTGTATGCAACACTTCCTTATTTCTATGTTAAAAACACAACAACAATAACAATAGTTACCACCAATAGACGCAAGTGGCAACTTACGACTGACTAGTTGCAGTTGAAGTGGATTTGTAGCTTCTCAATTACAGCAATTCCAATTAATATCCATCATGTTTGCACCACATTATCCTAGCAACAAAAGCAAAAACAATTTACGAGGCAAAAGAAAATTTGTTGTGGAGGCCGTCGCATTTGGTGCGCGCAAATAATGCAGAATAAAGTAGTGAGTGCTCGAAGGTAGTCGGTAGATGAGCGTATTTCTAATTTGTGGCGCGTGTTGCATGCCATCACAATAATCATAAAATGTAGATAGCAGCCTATAGCAAGCAAATACAAGCATAAATATCCATATATTAATATATTGAAGGAGTGTGTGCGTGTGTGTGTGTACAGAGCTACTCTAGTCAACCACTTGAACGACGGCGTCGGTGGCGACGTTGCAACAGCAAACTTGCCACAATGCAAAGTGCGATGGCAAGCGGTAGCCCAACAGCCTCTAAATGCCACACTATATTGCACCCAGCTTCCCACTTGCTTAGCACACCAGTGCCTACACAAACAACCCACACACGACTGGCGTATACTTGCAACACCACTCTACTACGCTTCCTTTACTTTTGCGCCAGATGCAATCATCTTCGTCGAATTGTTGCGCCTTGCTGCTGCAACTTGCAATTGCGAAATTATACACACACTCATACCAGCTCATCTATATTTGTAGCAATGGCAGCAGCATAGATTATGCGCAGCCTATTCAAGGTGGCAAGCAGCTGCTACTGCCGTTGCAAGGGGTTGAGTTAGGCGCGTAAAGCGCTAAGAAGGGGCCGAAAGGACGATGCACATAGTAATTTGAGCATAAAAAATAGAAAGAAATCAACTTGAAGCAGAAGAAGTAGTAGAAAAATGCAAAATTTATGATCAGCAATGCGTTGTGGCATGAGCGTGTGCTGTAGTGCGGGCGCGCAGGCAATAAATCGTTGCGACGCATAGCTGCAGCAGGCCTCGCACAGCCGTTAGTTGTGCCGGAGCTAGGTGAGCAGGCGATGCAGCGCACGCTAGGCTACAAATGAAATGCAAATCTGCTTATTTTGTGTGGTTTGATACGCACAAACATACACACATGCACGTGCCTTTTTATGCTGTTTAGCGGAAATTTTAGCTTCACTGCACCTTCAACTTGCTGCTACATTTCCACTTTTTATTGTGATTCTCTCTCAAATAATCGCTTGGCTGGGGTCGGGGTTGTGTGGCGCAACTCTCGTGCCGCACTGTGGCATGCAATTAAAAATTATGGTTGCCCAACAGGATGGAAATTGTAGTTGCAGTTGAAGGATGCAAACAAACTTCTGGCTACTGGAACTGGCGCGCACAGTGTGTTGATTTGGAAACGCTTAGAGCAAAAAAAAAAACAGTTTATAATAATATATTGAGATATCTGAACAAACACAGTAACTTTGATGTTTCAAATGTCTAGAGTTATATCAAATTCCGTAGCAAAGGCAATGGTTTCAATACTTGAGAATTTCAGCTTAACAAAAATCTTTATCAATTTCGAAACTCGAATTCAAATATTTCGACTCCGAAAAATTAACTTTTTTTAACAAGTCAATTGAAGACTCCTGACTCAATCCTTATGATTTTTTGTCAGGCCCAACCTTCAAAAGACGCGTGTATAAATTTGACAGCTGTCGGACCATTTCTTTGTGAATTATATCATTTCGAGTGAAGCAACTTTTTTTTGACGAAAAACGGATAAACAGGAATTTCGCTTGTTGATAAAATATTGCTTCTTAGAGGAAGAATGTATAGTTGAAGCAAAAACTTGGCTTGATGACGAGTTTCCGCACACTGTCCCAAGAAAATCAACTATCAAATACCGAAGGAAATATGAAAAGGTTCACAAAATAATTTTGGAAGACCGTAAGATAATGTGGCTCGAGATAATATGGCTCGAGATCTAAAGAAATCTTATAAAGAAACAACTGACCTACACTTTCATTATATCATTCACGAATATTGGATAATGAGAAAGCAAAATTGGCGCCCCACGAGATTACTTTGGGCCAAAACCAAGGACGAAATGATGATTGAAAGAAGTGTTTGGCGATGTTCAACCGTAATAAACATAAGGTTTTGTGTCGATATGTGACAATGCATGAAATATGGCTCCATCAATTTACTCCGAAGTCCAATCGACGGTCATCCAAGTGGACTGAACATGATGAACTCGATATAATCAATTTATCAACTTTAAAGCAAACTGTGTTGACTACAAAATTTGCTTTACTATGGTAAGTAGGCCGGAAACTTTTCAATTAGCTTGTTACTTAAAGCTCAATCTCTCGAAAAGCATAGATTTTGTCGAAAACCCATAAATGAAAATATGAATTTGTCGCTTAGTGTTATTAGCGGTATTAGAACCATAAATCAAAAGCTTTTAATTACGAGTACCAATCTCTGGTAATGTGCGTAGTAACATTATATGGTCGAAATTTAAGTTGTGTTCGAAATTGAACTTGTGAAACGGTAACATTGGCTATACTTTAGGAATTAAGGTTAGGGATAAAGTATTAAAGACAAAAGTATCTTCTTTTGCAATTGTGCGCCTATTTTTCCTCATAGACTTGTATGAGATGTTGAAGTTACCTTAATCATCGAGCAAAGTTCTTAGCTCTAGATGTTATACACTTTCCAAACCAGTTTGAAGCTTGAAATCACATGTAACATAACACTAGTACTTTTAAGATGCATATACACATCGTGTGAAATTTTGAATTTTATTTTATTTCGATAGTTTATAGCTTTAAAATCAACATACTAAAATTTCACATCGATGTCCTGAATGAAGAAAGGAAACCCATACCGGTGCATCAGTTTGGCTTTCGAAAGAATCACTCCATTACTGACCAATTGAATAGAATAACTAGAGTCATTAAAAAAATCTTTGGAGAAAAAAAGTTTGCTTGGCCATCTTCCCTGACGCTTCTAAAGACGCCACGGCAGGCTTCCTCGGACCGTCTTTTATTTTTCGAATTAAATATGGAGATATGATGGTTTAAACTTTAAAGGAAATAAAAACTGGTGTTCCTCAGGGTAGTATGTTAGAACCCATCATTTACCCACTCTTTACATACGATCTACCACACGCTGAAAATTGTATTACAGCAACATGTGCAGATAATACTGGGGTTTTGTCAGTTCTGAAAACACAAACTCTTCTTGTTTCCAAGCAGGTGTTCAGAGCAGTTTGGACTTATGGGATGTAAATTTGGGGTTGTTCAAGACCTAGCACTGTTTTACAAATCCGGTATTAGTATTTAATTTCAGAAATTTCACTGTGTATTCTTGAAAAATGTATAAATATAACCTGAACATAATTTTAATTCGAAAAAATCGACGTTTTTTGGCTGTCACACTAGGTGTTCCTCTTTAAGTCAAAAGCATATTCACTTGACAGAGCCGAGCAAAATTTAAATTTCTAAAATGCCGCTTGATTCTATTTGTTTATCATTTTCTTTAGAGACTCCAAAAAGTAAGTGAAAATAAAGGAAAATAAAAAATTATAGGCAGATTCGAAAAACTATGAACTGCATTTTTGAAATTTGAAGGTGAGAAAAACAACTGAAAAGAAATGAAATATTTTCAGAGCGTAGGTTTCTTTGAATTAATTTAACAATCGTGTTCTTACGATGTATTTTCTGTAGAAGTATGCCAACAGCGGGTAATGGTATTGCTGAAATTTCAAACTCAAATAATTCGTATCAGTTATTTCTTTGGTATGAATGGACCTGAGTATATATTTTTCCTTTTTGACCCGAACTTACCGATTTGTGTGTAGTCATGTGTGGCAATATTCAAGTTTTGGAAATAAAAGTGCTTTAAACCCACAGTATTCCGTATTGTTAAATAAAATCCTGCTTTAGAGCCATGGTGATTTGGGAGCAATTAGCACTGTTATTAGAACTACAAGTTCTAAAAATTTCCCAAAATTTCTTAAGAAGTTATTTGCAGCGCCCTACAATTTGAGCTAATTGCGATAATTTATTCGGGAGAAAGAAAAATGAAATCAAATTTATTTCTTTGGGGCTTTGTTAAACATACCTTTCCAATAAATACACTTGAGGGTATATAAAAAGTTTGTAACAAAATGGCAGACTCGACGATCATCCTTATAACTCGTGTTTCCTGACATTGAACCAGTCTCAGCTCGAGTTAGTTTTTCCATAGCGTCGGCACACTGTGCACGCTTAAATAGCAACGAGTAGGCCATCGATTACTGGCACGAGAGTTGATGCCGCATTTTGTTGCATGATTACAAAGTTGCCTATAAAAAGATGTTGAATAATTGTTGCTTAGGAATACAAACTACAACAACGCAAACAACAATAACAACATGAATTGAAGCAAAAACCACACAACAACCACAAATTATTGAAGCAACAATTGCAGCTGCAATCACTACAGTAGCAACAGTAATGACATGTCTGATAACAGCATCGATTGTGGCTGATGGCGGTAATGGTGGCAACGACCACGTGCCAACAATTTACCACAATTTGTGAACAACAAATGAAGGGAGTTGCACAAACACGCACATACATATATATGGAAGACATAACAAATAAGACTTGGAAATAGCGTGTGAGCTGGCAACGCCATTTTAAGTGGACTTAGATGGGTGATGATTAGAATACATTACACAAACGTTGTATTTGTATTTGGGCAGACTGCAGCAACTATTGGTTGCAACAATATTTTTAAAGGTTGAACCACTGCCTATTTATAGCAATACGTATGTATATGTATGTATATGTAAGTGTGCGTTTGACGGTGTTGCCGAACCATAAAATGCAGTGATTATTTGCAATTTATACCGTTACAATTGCGGTAATGAAGTCGCAGCGCATGCAGAGTGCTGCCGCAGTCAGTTGAAAGTAGAAGAAAGAGCGTTTGCCAATTAGCGTATATGTTGCATACATATGATGTGGCATGCACCAACGACTGAGATTTAAATTTCTACCATCTTCTAGCGATTGCAGGCTTTCAGCTGTAGACTTTTTTCTAGTTACTGTTGTGTTTGTTGTTGTGACTATTACTTATTTGTTGTGATTTTTGTTGTAACAACGTCTAACTGCTAGTGCAGCCGTAGGCAATGTGCTATTAAAAACCGTACACTATTCTAATTCTCATTCGTTAGCATCCACTAAATACTGCTAGCACTTATTACTTATGCCACTCTTTATTTCTTAGGAAATGGCAAAGTCTTCTAGCTGTCAGGCCTAGTACGCACAACGCGCATGCGCACACGTCCCCTAAATTATGGCATTTTATGACCATTACCCATTCGCTCGCACCTAATTTGCTTTCTAATTTTATGTGCCACTCGACGGTGGCAACAGTGGCGGCCAGCCTGCCACAATATGCGCCGCACCAGCTGACCCGAACGTCTGGTCACCCCTTAAGCTGTTAAAAGCAATAATTAGCCTTTGTCTTTTGAAATTTTATGCGTCTTTTTTCTGCTGTCATTCACTGGCTTTATTGTTATTAACCATTACCTAGGCTGTATACATAGTGCATTTGCTATTGTTGTTGCGTAAATCGTTTATTTTTTTTTTTCATTTTTTGTATAATACTACCATAAAGGAGTTTGCACTGTCCCATGCATACTTTTATTTTTGTGTTAAGTATGTAATTGCTTTTCTGCTTTTTACGATGGTCTAACAGTTCACGCTGTATTCCCTTCCTTATTGTTACGCCATTTGGTTGCGAACTTTTATGCGTAAATGAGAATATTGTCTAGCTCTATGGTTTTTTGTTGCTTTTACGCCCGACGGTAGCTGATCGAATTGCTGACGGAACTAATCTTCTATTGGTTATGCAGTTATTGCAGCTTTAATGGACACCCTGCGGTGGCAGATGAACTTTCACCCAGATGAATTTATGAATTTACTAAGAGAAAAGCTTTCAATTTGCCTCGGCGCACAGAATGTTCTTTCGCGAAAATTTTAAGTGATCATGAAACTTAATGAGATTCTACAAAAAGCCTTTTTTTCAGATATAATCAACATTTATTAGTTTGAAACTTCTTAAAAGGCTTTAAGAAGGCACTGACTTCGAGTTTTACATTGCTGTTGTAGTGGCAAAGCATATTTCACAAAGAATTTCGAAGAATGTTGGTGTTGTCAGGCCTTGACTGAAAAAAGTTATAATCTGTGCAGCGACTACGTGAACCCTACTTTCGTTGGATAGCAGAATCCAGGTTATATGTCTGATTCCGAAATCGAAGATTCCACTGCTATAATTAGATCTTATAAGTCGACAAACCCCTTTGTATACATCAAAGATCTGTTCACGCGTTTTATTTCTATTCTTACTAGCTCACGGGATTGGTCTGAAAATGGAAGCTACAAGGTGTTTCAGCGGTATTGCAAGCAAAGCCAAGAACTAGCATATTTGTACTAAGACTTACCGATCTAAATGGGGTTAGATCTCCGAAATAATAGCTCTTTTGGGGATAAAATACTAGTCTGCTCGGGTAACGTAGAACCGGCTGTTGTGGGAATTGAAGCGAGCAACAATTCCGAAAGGTGATCACAGCAGATACCGCCCGTTTCATCCCGGCTGGAAGAATCGCGGAACTCCGACCTCATTTTCCAGCTGAAGGAGCAAATTTTACCATCAGCATGGCTTCTGAAAAAGGTACAGTACGACCACAGCACTTAGCGTCATAAATTCCCAGATAGTTTATGTTCTTAACCAAAAACCACCCCGCGAGAGGACAATCCTCGGAGCGTTGGACCTGTCAAAAGCCAGCCAGAGACAGTATCAATTACGGAAAGCTTGAGGATATCGAAAAATCTAGACTTCTTCCAGGGCTGAAGAGACGAACTAGGAACTACCTGAGCGGTCGTCAATCATCCGTACTATTTCAAGGTAAAAACTCGAAACTAAGAAGAATTAAACAAGGGGCTCTGCAAGGTAGTGTCCTCTCCAAGTTATTGTTGAACCTCGACATCTCGAAACGCCCACTAGCACCAGAGGGAATTCCTATCACCTTATATGCTTATGAATGTACGATAATGACGTCGGTCAATGGAATCGATGGCTTGTGCTCAAACGGAAACGGCTATCTCTCCGACCTTTCTCGCTTATTCGCTGTACGGAACTTATCACTCTCACCCACTATATCCACATCGACCATATTCGCAAACTGGACGTAGGATTACAAACTTGACCTTAATATTGCAGTCGATGACGCTAAAGTTCCGAGAGCCAATAACCTGAACATTTTAGCTCTGAACTTTGACAGTCTGTGCACCCTCTCTTCTCATACGACCGCGATTATCACCATAATATAGAGCCGCAACGAAATTCTCTAGTCGCTAGCCGGCAGTACTGGGGAAATGCAAAGAAACGTTGGTGGCAATATACAAGGCAATCGGCCGGCTGGTCCTTAACTACTCCGCACCAATATGATCGTCTGGATGAAGTGAAACACGGACGAGGAAGCTGCAAACTTGCCAGAACTCCTCCTCCAAACTGTTCTTGCTGGAGTTTTTTCGCAGAAAACATCCCTGCAGTCATCTGCTTGAAGTGAAACCACCACCCATTTCAGGTGAATAGTTCGAGTTGCCGCGAGAAACGAGAGTTTGCCTTGCGCAACTTCGTTCTGGATACTATAGCATGTTAAACTTCTAGTTATCCAGCATAGATCCTGATATATCAAACATATGTCCAGCGTGCTATGAATCTCCGCATGGCACAGCCACCTCTTTGCATGCCCTACTAACACTGCTCTTCTGACACCCTTTTCTCTTTGGTCCGACCCCGTCGACCCAGCACGTTTCATGGGCCTACCGTTGGATGATATCGATGACAACTTATCTAATCCGCTACAACAACAACAACCAGCATATTTATAAGACAGATTATGCATTTCTGTAAGGCAGAGTATTCAAAAGTTTTGTTTCTTGAGCCTACGATATTTTTTCATAATTTTCCATAGCAAATAAACTCCATTATCCTGGGAAACCCGCTTAAGGTATATGAAAGGGTACAATATCATGAGCTTTATATCTCATCGGCGTATGTTCAAATGATTTAGAGTGGATTTTTCCTGAACACGCTACCAATCGCTTCTTGAATTCACACATATTTTTGCCCATTAATTACTGCTCAAGGAAGGATGAGGTCATAACAATATTTTCCAGTCACACACGGTTATGGGCTGTTGTTCTTGTTCTGCCCAAATTGATATTGACTTATGCCTTGTGAGTTCAAAACAAGTTTTATGTTTTAGACGGATTTTCGGAACGTGATCTATAGAGTACTTGTTCCTTCATGATTCTTCTTAGTTTCAAAAATTTAGAATATGATCCTAACCTCGTGATAAGCTCTCCTTAGTTTTTAATTTTCCAAAGCGTCCTTCTCTTTGGTCACGGCGATCTTCAACCTAAGATTGAAACTTTTGCATCAGCTGTAGTGATCTGTAGTTGAAACTACACTATATTTCGATGATATTTATTCGGTATAATTTGGAAACATAATACTTTAGAAATAGTCATGTTCCAAATCGCTAAAGATCGATCTTTATAAGCTATAGAGAATTTTTTATAGCATGTAAGCAACAACATATCTGAAATGTTCCTGAAATTCCTTAAACTTAGTTGTGTAATGGATCTTAAAAGTCCCACAAATCCCGGGGAGATAAAACTTTGGACAATCCCACCCCATTCCTTCCCTCACGTCAATAAAATTAGTTGAAAACTCTTTAAAATATTCGCGCAAATTTACAAAACCAGATTCCTTACGCGGTAGTGTCACATGCGTTTACTAGATTTTCACCACCCTAGTAGCAACAAAAGTCTCCTTACACCTTCTGCTATTACACCACTCACACTAGTTAATCTTTAAACCGCACTGAGGAAGCCCTACAATAAATTGTGCAACGCTTGCAGCTTTTCCACAACAATATTTTACGCTTCTAGTTGCACGTTTTTGTTGTTTTTCCTTGCTGGCTGCTGCAGTGGCTTGTTGCAAAAATAGAATTTCCTGTAGTGCGCGTGCCACAGCAGCCACAAGAGCCACACTCTGCATTGCGCGTCTAGTGGCAGCTGTTGCTTTGCAGCGCATACGCTCTGATTATGCCATAGCAACAACACAGCGAGCAAAAGCAATGCGCCGCCTTGACGTTGAACTTGTAGCAGTTGGTTTGTTGCCATTGCTGCTGCTGCCGCCAAGTTGTCGGCTGTGGCTCGTGTTGTGGTGGTGGCACATGTGGCAAGCTGCCTGGGCTAGCATGTTGGCGCGCAAGCGAGTGTGCGGCAATTTTTCATTTTCATCTGTGATTTCGATTTTTGCTCCGATTAGATTTGCCGCCATTTTTCTTTATTTCCTTGCCACAAGTTATACTTGTATATGTAGTATTCGAGAGCAAAAATTGCCTATAATCTAAGGAAAAGAAAAATCAAACAAAATAAATAAAGCAAATAAGCTGATACAACAACAACAACAATTGCAACGACAACAAAAACATCAAATTATCAACAACAATGCGGTTGCTCGCTTATAGTGCCGCACGGAAAGCGAAAAGTCGTTGTACGACTTCTGCTGCTACTTGCAGCTTCTACTGCAACATAGACTTTGTTGTGTTATTTATTTTAGAAATTTTTATTTTTTGTTTTCCAGTTTTTTATGCTCATTTTTCCAACTTCTCGCTGCTGCAGCAACTCAACGAGTTTATGTGCAACGCTGCAACTCTGCAATTGCATCATCTTCATGCCACCGCCACGGCATTTACTTGCAACATCATTGCATTTATACGATTGGCAGCATTTAAGGGGGCTTGTGGCAGTGACCGCTAACCACAACAAAATCTGCAGTCGTATGGCAACATTGTATATACATATGTGTGGCACGAACACACACATATACATTATGGCACCTTAAGTGCATTGGTGTGCGCTTAAACTTGTTTATCCATACAAGTAGTGCAATAGTGAAAATCTTCGCCAACTGCCAGTGCGGGTAGAACCAAACAAAAACAACAACAACAACAAGTTGCATTGTTGCAAGTAAACCAGCCGCCTTGTGCACATCTGGGCAATCAAACGGCATGCTGCCGTACTTCGTGCATGACCCACGCAACAACTCATATGCACAGTTGCATGTGGCAACAACAAAACAGCTTCTTTACGGCGTTGTGTGCAGGGGACATTGCACATAATAGCTTTGGCGTAAAGTTGGGGCGATTAGATAAGAGTCAGCATCTGGCTGGGTGAGGAGTTTTTTGATATAGAAGTTTTTTCTTAGAAAATCAAGTTATTGCAACGCATCTTCGGTGTTTAAAATACAGCGAATAGAGAATAGAGACTATTGGAAATATGGAAGACAACTTTAAGAATGCCTAGGCCGGGCAATCCAATTTCTCCCAACAGAACAAACAAAAACGGGTTTCTAATTAAAAATTATGTCACTTTTTTCAGAAAGGGTGCCACAATTTCAAAATGACTTAAAATTAAGTGAGTTTATTTATGATTTCTGAGAATTGATGTTGTTGCTCGACAAACCCGTCGTTATTACTTCCACCATGCTGTAGGTGTCCTGAATACCATTCTCCACATAACAGTGGTCGGAATAGCCCGCAGTGCCGTTCAAGCCACTGTTAAGGCTTAGGAAAGCTGGGTACATGGAAAAGTTGATAGTGGGATATTCTAAAATTCTCTTGTTATTCGTCTGCATCCCTGAAACTTCGTCGCAGGGTCTACTCCAGGTAATTTTTTCTCTGTTCACATACCGACGTGGGATGGGTATATGAAGAAGAGACGCAGTGAGCTTTTTTAAAGCTGATACGAAACTTAGACTCTAGGTTGTCAATATATAGCTTCTCTGTGACTGCGAGATCTTTTTGGCCTAGCTCAGAACGCAGGAGAACCATTACTTGCTCTTACTTCATCTTGCTGGTCATTAGCCAATAGGAGTGCAGTAAATTTTACGTTAACTGTCGAAACTGTATTAAGAAAGGTGTGGTGGAAGCATCCAAGCACATTCACTTTCATGAGCGTACCTTTTTAAGACTGAAGTTGAAACATTTCAGCAGTAATAATTTCGCCGAACCTGGTCAAATGATCGGAACTGACATCAGCGGTTTTAAAAAAATTGTGGCAGGTTCAAAGCGCTTGGTCGATTACTGAGAGTCTTTCCGAACAAAACTTAGAAAAAGTTAGGTATCACATTTGACTGAGGCTTTCAGTTGTTCACATGGGTACGTTGGTGGATGGATCTTTTAACCTAACCTTACCAAGCGTTTATGACTTTTGACTTTATGAAAACAGCAGGAATCTTAATAATATTGCGTTAATTACCTAGAAGAGTCACTATCAAAATTTGTAGAGAACTTCAAAAATAATATGTATACAGAAAACTAGATTCTAACTGCAAGCTATGGGAACCTCCAAGTCTTGACACTTCACACTTTTGAAAAGTGCACAACTCATAAAAATATATATATTAGCAGTCATGTTCATTACCGTTCGGATGTAGGTGGAGGTTCAAAGGAAACATCAAAGGTTTAAAATAATATAAACAGAAATATATCTGGAGAAATGAGAAATCGTGGATAAAGAAGATCTGTGCCATTATCTGAGTATGGAAAAGAAGGAAAATGAATGAACTAACACTAAGATTTAGAGGTTTGGTCGAAATCGATTTGTAATCCCCTCCACCGACGAAACGTGGACGATATGTCACAAAGGCACATTTAACTATGTAATAACTTGCAGCAAGGTTAAATATTCCTTTAGGGTCAATCATATCAGAGTTCACTTTTATAGATATCCTAAGATCGTATTCTTCTTAATCAAAATTGTCTGTAACTAGATGGATCAACGTAAATTTCACTGAGCAAACGAGATTTGGAGTCGAGAAACTCTCACCCCGGAATTATTGGTGTAGTAATTGAATATTCTCTTCCGGTAACAAGCTGTTTTGTTTATAAAATATCTGAGAACTACAGTGTGAGTTTTTTTGCTCAACAGAGATCGCCGTTGTATAATTATACATCCTTTGACCTACCTTCTTCTTAAGTCGATTTTCTAACTCTATTTTTTTGCTCTTAATTGTTCTGTTGCTTGTTTTCTTCAGGTGCCTTAGAAACTTTGCTCTCTTACAGAAGTTAACCTAACTTAATCTAGTATATAAACATATTTAACGGCTCAATCTAACCATTTTACGTCCTGTATGATATATAAAGACCGCATAGAACCCAGTGGCATGGGCGATGCACCTCTACCTTTAGGTGAAATCTTATATCTCAGGACCTAATAGACCAATATCAACAAATTTTAGTGCATGTCATTATGCCGATATTATTATGTGCGAAAATGAGCGAAATCGGTCTAAGACCACGCCTACTTGCATAAATACATAACCTTTCTTTTATTTTGCAGTATATAAGTAAATCGAGATCCAATTAAGTTAATGAAAAAAAACTTTGCACCTAAGCTATGCCATCATGCCATCTCACGACTAAAAATTTTCAAAATCAGACTATAACTTTGTTTATCTCCATTTACCTTTCGCTAACTTTATACCGATCTGCGGTTCAATCTGTGGAATATATTAAAGAAATTCAGATAGACTATTTTCCTAATAATAATGTGACCTTAGGTTCAATATTGGTGAAATTCGGTCCTTTCTAACTTTATTACTATTTTACGGAACACAGAACGAAAGTGGATACTGAGGCATTTTTTGCGTTATTTTCCTTCCAAATGAAATCGGTCACTAGGTCACCGTGCCCACTGGTTCAAAAAGTGTCCGGTTTCGCACTTATAAGCATCTATTAACATGTGTAGAATAGAGATTTTTCAGCAAATGATAAAGAGTATGGACTCAATTTATAAGGGATACTATGCATGACACACAAGAAGCTAGAAACAAGAAAAATTTATGAAAATGATAGCGGCAGCAATTTCGCAAAGTACGCGTTGTTAATGGGCAGGAAATAAGCACAAAAACAACGCTATGCTCTATTAAATTGTTGAACTAACGACGAACGAGGGCAATGTGAAATAGGAGCGTGGCAAATGGTGAAAAACTTGGAAGCTTCTTCTTTTTTTCGGTGAGAGAACAAGGAAACACTGTTTCAGTGAAAGAGTTGCACAAGTAATGGAAAAAGTACACATACAAAGGGGAACAAAAACAACCATGAGGATCAAAGCGAAGCGACGCCGCCGCAGTCGTTTGAGGCCTTTGAGTCCGACGACGCTTGGGGAAAAACAAAGCGCTGCCACTATATGGGCATTTGACAAAAGGCGACAAAAGGGCAGCCGGCCAGTTGGTTGGGCGACTGTGGCGATGCGTGGCCACAAAACGCAAAAACAACAACAACAACAAACACGACATTTACAAAACGACTTTGTGAAAGCGAAGAACGGCGTGTGATGGGGTAGAGAGGACACAAAATAGTAGAAAAATAATACGATTGACCGCAAGTGGCAAAAATAAAAGCAAAAACAAAAAAGTATGCAGGACAATTGAGAAGGGAGAAGAGTAGTGTCAGCTGAGTGCTGCAGGGAACATAAAAGTACACAAATACACACACGGCCTGGGTGACTTTGCCACTCGTCATAAATATATATAGGGGAGCCATAAAAAATAACGGCTCGCTATTGCACTTGCAGTGTACTTTATTGTATGCATTGTTGTTGCTGTAGAAATTAGCCTAGTTTAATTTTAAATGCGCAGCGGCCCCGCTTATACCGCGCTCACCCCGCATGCGCCACTGTTGCACGTTTAAAGCACGAAGTGACTGCAGTCACACACGCGGCACATCAGCTGTGGCACGAACGCAGCGCAGTGTATTTTAGCTGTTGCTACAGTGTCATGACTTGCGTATTGTTGTTGCTTTTATACTTATTTTTCGCGTGCTCACTTCTTCAAGGCAAGCATGCACCCCTTTTGGAAAGTCAACAGAAGGTAGAAACATAAAAAAAATAAATATTTTAAAAACATACAAAAATTCAAACGTGCCACAAGCAGCAACAAATTCTAAAATACACCACCACCACACGCGCGCACTTGAAAAACTGCCTTGGGGCAGGTTCCACATGCTTGCAACACCCCTACACAATCCTTGCCACACCTTCACGCGCCCATTTACATACATACATAAACATATGTACATATGAGCACGCTCGCGGCCCCATTCCTTGCCGCTTTTATTTAACACCTTATGTGTGCGCACACACCGCTGCGAAGGCGAAGCACAATAACCAGCACTTTGCAACACACGGTGCCTACCGCCGTCCTTACTGCGTTCTACTGCTTGTTATTGCTGCTACTGTGCTCCCCTTTTGATATTTTCGTAACAGCATCAGACTGCTCTGCTAAGCTGTTTTAAACGCCGCTGCTGTCGCTGTGTTGTTTTGCTGCCGGCAACATTTGGTACGACGGCGGCTGCAACTGCTGCGGCAGCTACCATTTTGACGCGTACTTATGTTGCTTTTATGCTTCTTATTGCTTCCACTGTAGTCGCTGTGGCAGCAGCAGTGCAGTGCTTTCGCTGCCTTTGTGGCAGGCAATCACTTGATAGGTCAGCGACCCGCACAATGGTGGCGCATAATTGTTAAATAACCGCGCGTGTACATACTTACGCTTGCAACAATGAGCGCATACACGAGCGGCACAGCAGCAGCCCTTGTAACAGTTACACAATACTATGGTGGCACAGTCAGCAGGCTGTCGTAGCGCAGATTTACTTTTGCTGTTGCATTTTATGCTACATAGATCTGTATTCTACTAGAGGTGGCAATTATATAAAGAACGAATTAGTCACGCGGTAACCCTGTGTCTTCAGTGCGCCTCTGCAAAATGCTCTATTTAAAACTTCTCTAAATTCAAAAGTTACTTTCAGCCGGTATGATTCTACGCGATTTTTCAACAATAATTACTTCTAGCCTCAAATACCGGTCCTTCGAGTAGTAATTCGATAAAGTTCAACCAAACAACCGACAAAAATGAAACTTAGAAAATTTTATATGAGCAAAAACCCCAATCTATGCACGTGATTGATACTCTATCTGACTTAACCTCACAAATTTGGTTATTAAACTTAAATAAGCTAGTCTAACCCATGATAAATTAACTTGGCAACTTTCTAAAAAGTTGTGTAAGAAATTTTTCTGGCATCATCAGTTAGTTGGGAAGTCACTTTCAATCTCTGCTAGCACTTATATTCGCATGGGCCTCAATTCAAGTAACAATTTTATAAGACCAAAACAGCCTCGAGAATTTCAAAGATTTGACTATAAACTCATTGCAGACATTCAATTTGGACACTGTACGAACGAGGATAAGACAAAGTATCTGGAGGCTACAGACAAAGATTCGTCGCGTCTTGGCAGCTAAATCACTGTTGGCATCTATACGTTACAAAATTAAGGTCTTTGCCTATCTCAAAATAAGCATAAGTACCTTAAAACCAGATACCTAATATATCTGGTATACCGTACTTAGTAAGACAGGCAACTGAAAGGCTACCTCGCTCGTCGAGCAAAAATTACGCTCTATAAGTTACTTATTATTTCCGTTTCGAATGAAATATGGAAGCACGAACTGTATGAGCATTACGACGACATGAATATACATAGTTAAGCAGTATCGTACGTAGAAGAGACTTACTCCACCGAAAAATTATTCGACTTGAGACCCATCGGTGGACAATGGAAGCAAGGGCACCCACGTATCCAATATAGGAACCCAGTGCACAGTAACCTGTCTGCACATGGGATGTATGTAAACCGGTGTGATTTCGCAAAAGATAGAGGCGACTGGCGAAGTTTTGTGTTCGGTTGATGTGTCAAAGAGGAAGACGAAATAGCGCCATAAGATACAACAGGGATTGAAGCACTACTATTATTTATAGAGTCTGATGTTACATTCCTTATTAAGTTAACGCAGATTTTATTCCCTAACTGCAAGTACCTCTTCCAAGGGTACGTCTCTAGTGAACGAAGATCCAGCTTATCTCAGGGAAGATTTCGACTTCGGCAGAATGAGGTCTAAATCGTCTGGTAAAAAGTTTATTAAAACAAGAAAAAACGTTAACTTCGGCTACACCGAAGCTAATATACACTTCACAGGTGCATTTTTTCAGCTTCTTGAAGAGAAAATGACGTTTGCAAAACTTCAAAACGATATCTTAAAACCTGAGGCACTACTTCGTATATATACAGACAGACAGACGGACATGGCTAAATCGACTCAGCTCAATATACTGATCATTTATATATATACCTTGTAGGGTCTCCGACGCTTCCTTTTGGGTGTTACAAACTTCGTGACAAACTTAATATACCCTGTTCAGGGTATAAAAATTCATCTTGAGCTTATTCTGGATCCTCAACCACTTTCTAAAAATGCGGTAGTTTAGTGTAAAAGGTTTTGAGGTATTTAAAATGTTCATGGATATATCCATTTTGAGGATCATTATTTTAAACTTAAAAAATCAGCCAAACCCCGACTATATATATGTATGTATATGTGATCTGGTCTACGAAAAGGGGGCTTAGGTGTCAAAAAAAAAAAAAAATTAGAACAATTGATGAGATAACGAGAAACTGACGATTATTTTTAACAGCTTTTCCCAGAAAACTAGTTTTCGCACGTTACCCCCCTTTTCGTAGACCAGGTCACATATGATTAGGTTATTATATGATAGGTATTATTTAATAAATTACTTTGAACAACACATCTGGTTTGGAGATACTCAAGAGCTATAAATGACTTCAAACGATATAAAAACTGAAAATCTCACTTGCTGTCCCTCTCTAATGTGTTACATATGTATTTATGTATGTATATGTTCACAATTGCGCGGCTATGTGCGCACGCCTTTGCCCTTGCTACTTGCTGCTTGCAACAGCGCTCGCTGTCATTGCCAGCAACTAACAGTTGCACCAACTGTTGTTGCCACTATTGTATTTTTACTTTTTTTTGTATATGCCGTTTTTATTACTTTTTTATTGTCCTTCTATTCGCTTTGCTTCATATACTCAATTTAAGATACTTTATGCGCATACATATGTATTATCTTTTCTTTTGCCATTTTTTTCCTTTTTCACTACACTATTCAACTACTTTAGCAACCTCATCAGCGTAGAGGCGCCAGTGGAAAGTAAATTGGGCTAATAATTGTTTTTATCGCTGCAGTTAAATTATGTATTTTTAGAGAACTTTCAAAAATTTTAACATTTGAATTTGGTTTTGTTGTGTGGGCAAAAAATAGTAAGATTTTTGAATTTAAACTTCGCGTGAAAACTCATTCCAGGAAATATTTGTTTCTAGATTGCCAAATGTCACATCAAAATAGTCATTAGTATAGGCTTGTCTATCTGACGTATGTACATACATACATAAAGTGCATTCTGCGATTTTTACGCTAAGTGAAATTAATCAAGAAAGAAGTTCCATTAAATTTTGTGTGTGGAAACAAATTTCTGGTGCCGAAACGTTCAAAATGTAGGAAAAAACCACGTCAAAGCAGATCAAAAAGCTAGGTTATGTTGATAGTTTCAACCTACAAGTATATCGTGCCACAATCACCGTATTCACCTAACTTAGCTCCTTGTGACTTCTGGCTACTCAGCAAACTCAAACGAACGCTCCGGAGAAGCAGTTTTGAGTCAATTGAAGACATTATAGGCGAACCTTTGCGCTTTGAAGGCTATTTCTGAAATTGACTTTAACAACTGTTTCGAGGATTGGAAAAAATGTTCGCACAATTATATTGCAGCCAAGGGGGATTACTATAAGGGGACGACATAGATTTTGAAGAATGAATTAAGAATTCTAAAATTCTGAACAAAGTCTTACTATTTTGCTTACTGCAGTATACTAGTTCTTGATCTGTTTCTCTTCAATAGACGAAAGGAATATCATAGCTAACTGGATACAACTTTTCCTGTTGTAATAGAGATATTTACTTTAATTCCATGTACGAGGCTAGTCAACCCATAATAATGTCAAACGCTGATTGGGTCTGAACTAAAGAATTTATATTAGTTTTCTTATCTTTAATGACGTTTCTATAAACACCCTTTCTTATAAAAGAGATATTTGCAATCGTTGGGAACTGGTGGTTATGCCAAGGTCTTCAAGGTTTATAGCATTCATATCCAATTTGCTCAAATAACTAAGTGACGTTCAGCTATAACAGATGCTTGCAATCTATTCATTCCTTTTTATTTTTTATGATAAATCATACTGTCAATATTAATACAACGTCATCTTTAGGGAAGATATAAGATCCCAACACTATAAAGATATACTAATGTAGGTAATACGTATATTTTTAATGAGACATAAAAATTGACTTAACACTCTTTTTACAACAGCCACAACTCCTTGTCATTTTATTGATGTGTAACACTCGGCAGATGGACTGTTGTAAGGGACTACGAAAGCTTCGCTCAATGGTTGATTAACCTTTTATGAACGGGCTATAACTTTGGGAACTTAAACTTGGTACAGGAGCCTTTAAATTTATAATAGAAGCAAAGGATGGATTACTAATAAAAAAACTGGTGAATACTTCAGTAAGCGACCACGGAAAGAAAAAAAATACAAATTAGTTTACACATTTAACATGACTTACCTGGAGATCGTTTGTGATCAGGATACTTTCATTTTCAAAAATTTGAATGACGCAACTCGTTCATAAGGGCCTTGATGTAAATGTGAAAAAGTTTTGCTCAGAACTGTCAAACGAAAGTCAGACGGCAGCTGTCAAACTAATAGATGGAAGTGTCAAGTAGTGCTTGGTCTTGTCAAAGTAACTTGTTATCCAAAACTTTAACATGCAAATAAGATAATTGATTTTAATGTCCTCAAAAATACTGCCTTCAACATAGAACGAACTAAAGGTACCATCAGCAAGAAACTATTAAGACTTTGTGGATAAATTTTTAACAGGCGAAAGCACTAATAGACGGTATATCATATGATATCAATCATATTACTTTGTGCTATAATTTCTTTGAAAAAATATTTAAAAACTAAGTGATCCGGTGTCAGAATTTCTATTTTGGAAAAAATATATAAAACTAATGTCTATAACCTGAACAGGACTACACTAAGATTGCCGCAATTTTGCAACACCTAGAAGGAAACGTCGGAGATGCTATAAAATATATACATAAATGATTAGCAATGAGCGGAGTTGGTTTAGCCATGCCCGTCTGCCCTGGTATGTATGAACGCGAACTAGTCCCTTAGTTTTCAAGACGCTCTCAAATTTGACACCCGTCTTTTACTCCGAAAGGAGCTGCTCATTTGTTGGAATCGCCGATATCTGGCTACTATAGTATAAAGCATATTTTTTATCCTCTTCTTTGCTCGCCAAGTTGGAGATCCGCTCTCTCCTCATTCTCATACTCAGCTCTGAAAATAAGGTTATTAATAAAATCCTTTAAAAGCAGGTATATATTCATCCTTTTAAACAGGCATAACCAGTTGATATTTTACTGCTATTAATTTATACCAGTTTAAGTAATTTATACCAGTTGTTATTCGATTCACCACCGTAACTCAGAACAATTAGTTTTGAAAGAAAAGCAACGAACGTCAAATTACATAACACTAACGTTCGGTTATCAGTAAATTAATGCTTTCCAGAGATCCTAATTGTGTTGCAACAAGCGCTTTGTCTTTCATAAAATAATGGACAAACACCCGCACATACACACATACATACATATGTATGCTTTATCAGAACAAATGCATTAAATGCTATTGAAGGGAGATAAGCCATGTTAAAACAGTGACAACAATAAATTACAACAAAAAGCAAATTAAGACACATATGTAAAGGCAAATATGAATTATGCGTGGAACCAACACAACAACAACAGCAAACAACAACTATTGAGATACACATTGACGACGTGCTACACAGGCAAATGCAAAAGTAAATGAAATTATGAGCACAAGCATATAATTATAATACCATATGCATTTATAGGTGTATATACATATATACACACATGCAGTCAAACATATGAGCATAAATAAATTGAAATCACTTAAAATGCATTTTTACTTCCTTGTTGACATTTCTGGGTCAGCGACCCAAGGCAAAATTAAGACAAGCAAAATTAAGCTGGACTCCGAGCGCGCTCACTGGAAGTGGAGAGAGCGAGAGCGTTCGAATAAGAAGGAAAGAGTGGGTGAGAAAAAGAGGTCATCATAGAGGCGCGTTGTGGGCCAATGCGCAAGTGTACGCGTACTGGAGCAGTTGATGGCCGCCAACAGTCATAAATGCGGCAATTTGCGGACAGACCGACTGGCGAGAGTGTAAAGCAATTTATTTTAAATATGGACACGCACCAGAGTCACAACAAATGCAGCGCGCTAATGTGAGCAGCAGTAGTGCCAGCAACAACAACCACACCAACAACAAGCAGCAGCAACAATAAACAGTATAATAAGAGCACAACCATGCATGATCAAGGCAGTTGTTGGATGCAAAAAACAACAACAAGGTATAAATATTGTGTGCAGCATTAGGACTACGCGGCAGCAACAACAATTGCTCATAGCAAAGTCAAAGTTATTGTTCTCGCAACGTACAATTTATGCACAATTGTTCATGGCATAATTGCCGCACACTTTCGTTTGCAACTAAATAATGATAACAACAATAACAAGTTGCTGCAACAATTCGACTTACTACGCGTAGTAATATTTGCAAATTTTTAAGACGCACAACAGTGTGTGTTGAAAATGTGTTGCAGAAAAAAGTAAACAGACTGCTATATTTTAGAAGATTTTCCTCAGAACTGGAAGATACAATTTGATGCCTTGTGTAACTCGATTCTTCAAAAAAATACATACATGAAGATATTATTTACGAAAAAAAAATATCGTTGGCAGACAATGTAGGACTTTCTTCAAATGTGTCCGCATATTCAAACTAGACTTTATTGATCTCTAGCATTTATAAGGTTGACAACAATCAATCTACATACTTGTTATTTCCGAGGTACTCCAGAAACCCCTATATATTTCTATGTAGTCATACAACATTTTCGGAATTGATTCTCAAAAGATTCACTAACATAAATTGCTCAAGCTGGCTTACGGAGCGCAAAACAAGGAGTGTTCCAAAGTAAACAGGACTTTAAAAAAAACGGAACAAATGTTTTTTCCGCAAAATCAATTTATTTTATTCAAAATAGTCTCCTTCTGTTTCAATGCAGCTTTTTGCACGGTTCAAAAGCATGTCGAACGAGTGATTTAGCTCGCATGAAATTCTCACTGGACAATCTATAAAGATAACAGATTCTAACGCACCAGTCGACATATAGATTGCACCACCAGGGGGATAAGTAGTGGATAAAATTAGCATTGCTGATCAAGACAATACGAAAACATTAGTTTTCTTTCAAGTCTGTTTACCCGAATTGTTTTTACTACTGATAACAGTATTTCAATCAAGGTGGACTCATCGACATTGGCTTCACTGGTGCTTAGTTCTATCATCAACAACACCCGGCACGTTTTCTATATCAAAAAATAGAGTTTTTTGAATAAGGACACTCATAGAAAGCCGCACGTCATACACAATTCCATAACAATCTTTACTCGACGCACTCTTTGGATTGACGTCACAATTTCCTATATTGATTCACAAACGATTTGCTAATATACATAACTTTATCGAGCTAAATGTGGCTTTCTGACCGCACTAAACTCATGGCAGACCAAATCAACATGGCTGATCAAGGCAGTAACAAAACAGTCGTTCTCCAAAAATGGCAAATAGTTTAGAAAAGATACGCGACGCAAAAACCATAAGACTCCGCTTACCTGAAAGACATATTCTTGTGAATCCGAGAACGTGCACGGCCATTATCTAAGCTAACACTGTTATATTCCCTGCACTGTACTAAAATCAGAGTATAGAAGGACTTAGAAAGACATGTTGACTTACCGTTTGTTTAAATCTCATCAGGATATTTTTACTTTAAAGACCAATTGAATTCAAGTAGCTGATTACCAAATGAAATAATTATATAATAAAGTGTTATAGAGTACCATTTCAAATTTCATAGATTATAGTACAAAGTAGACTCAGTAGACCCAAAATTTTAACAATCGGCTCTCGACAACCACTTACTCTAGTTAGGAAACGATTTACATTGCAAGGAAACATTGATAAGGATCCATTGGCTCTTCCAAGACTCATGAACAGCATTTGAAGAAGAAAAGAAGATTTAGGGCTTTATTATTCAGTTATCTTAATTTTATATATAGATTTACAAACGAATTGCGTTGAATATATGTAGATACCAAATTTCGTGAGGGGAATCGTTACGAATATTGGAAATGTCTTACAGTGATTCAGTTTTACCACAAACACAAGCCTACGAGTGGAACAAAGGCTTCAAAGACGGTCGAGAGATCATGGAAAACATACCTCCTTCTGGACGACCTTCCACCTCTTCAACTAAGGTGAAGGAATTGGTGCTTAAAAATCGTCAGACAAATGTTAAAGAGGTGACAAGATAGCTCGACACCTCTCGCGAGTTCGTTCAATTGATTTTGTTGGATATTTTGGGCATAAAGCTGAATTACTTTCAAAAATAGTATCGTACGCAGGTCTCTTTGGACATGATGTATCGTACGAATTCCGATCCCACATTCATGGAGAACAATTAGGGGTTTCACATAGTCTCATAAGTTATAAGTTATAACGATCCGAAAACATAGCGTTCAAAGTTGTATTTACGTAAACTTATTTTAGTATGCAATCCAACAACAAATTTTTTAAACTAGTATAAAAATTTATGATTTTATGATCTTACGATGCTTAATGACACGTTGTGAGTACCCCAAATATAACTACCGATTAGATATAGGGTTATGAGTTTTATCGGGTGATTTTTTAAGAGCTTGATAACTTTTTTTAAAAAAAAAAACGCATAAAATTTGCAAAAGTCCAATTTTGGGCAACTTTTTCGAGCATTTCGGCCGGAATAGCCCGAATTTCTTCGGAAATGTTGTCTTCCAAAGCTGGAATAGTTGCTGGCTTATTTCTGTAGACTTAAGACTTGACGTAGCCCCACAAAAAATAGTCTAAAGGCGTTAAATCGCATGATCTTGGTGGCCAACTTACGGGTCCATTTCTTGAGATGAATTGTTCTCCGAAGTTTTCCCTCAAAATGGCCATAGAATCGCGAGCTGTGTGGCATGTAGCGCCATCTTGTTGAAACCACATGTCAACCAAGTTCAGTTCTTCCATTTTTGGCAACAAAAAGTTTGTTAGCATCGAACGATAGCGACGCCATTCACCGTAACGTTGCGTCCAACAGCATCTTTGAAAAAATACGGTCCAATGATTCCACCAGCGTACAAACCACACCAAACAGTGCATTTTTCGGGATGCATGGGCAGTTGGCCACCAAGATCATGCGATTTAACGCCTTTAGACTATTTTTTGTGGGGCTACGTCAAGTCTAAAGTCTACAGAAATAAGCCAGCAACTATTCCAGCTTTGAAGACAACATTTCCGAAGAAATTCGGGCTATTCCGGCCGAAATGCTCGAAAAAGTTGCCCAAAATTGACTTTCCGAATGGACCACCTAAGACGCAGCTGCGGTCAACATTTAAATGAAATTATCTTCAAAAAGTAAATGTCATGAACCAATCTAACGTTTCAAATAAAGAACCGATGAGATTTTGCAAATTTTATGCGTTTTTTTTTTTTTAAAGTTATCAAGCTCTTAAAAAATCACCCGATACTACCAAAACAATCAACGGAATGGAGGGAAAATAGGCGACACCAAACAAAACCACTCAAAAATCAAGGTGATGCTCATTCTTTTTGTCGATATTCGTTGTTTTGGTACATCTTAAATTTATTTATTCCGGAAGGACAGACGGTCAATAAGAAGTTCTATTTGGCCCTATTGAGGCGTTTGGAGAACATCTATCGAAAACTGTCGGAATTGTGATATTCAATATATGGATTCTACGACATGATAATGCGCCATCGCATCGAGCGACTATTGTTACCGAATTTAAGGCCAAAAGCGCTATGAGGACTATCAGTCAACCACCGTATCACCAGATTTGGCTCCGTGTGATATTTTCTTGTTCCCCAAACTAATATCGTGGTTCGTGGAGCGAGTTTTCAGTCGATCGGAGAGATAAAACGAAATTCACTGAAAGAGCCGAAGCCCATCCCAAAATATGCTTATTAAAAGTGTTTCGAGGACTGGAAAAATCGTTGGCATAAGTGTACTACATCTGGTTGGGATTACTTTGAAAGCGACAAGTTAAATATTGATGAATAATTAAATATTTTCCGTTTTATTTACAATTTCTGGGTACATTTGTAAGTCTCAAGTTTTAGCATAGACTGTGCCGATGTCATTCGCAACTCCTACTCAAGCTGAGTGGCAACACCACACGCGACCAACTGCCGGCGAGGCAAGCAAACAACCTATGCACGCGCTAAATTTACGCACAGTTGTTGTTGCTTGTTGATGCTCCATTTATTATTATTATATAACTTTTTTTCCTCACTGTTGTTTGCAATTTATCATAGTTGCAATGGCTATTTACTCGCAGCAATAATTCCTCATCTAGATTGCTCCAATATGACATAGAATTGCTGCCGCTTAAGAAAACAGCAACAACCTTAAATGACGAGTTGTAAATAAATTAGTTAGTAAAGTTTGAATTGGACTCGTAGTAGCCTGAAACTCCAATTTAATTCATGTCGCATTTATTTATTAGTTTTATTAATAAAAAGCATTAGTGCAAATGTGCAACAATGGATAATTGTGTCAACGGCAGCCCACAAGAAGATGCAAATGCATATAGATGACAAGCCACGTAGCGCTGAAGCGCGTGTCTGCAATTTGCGCGCCAATTATGTGTCTCTTACAATTACAACTAACGGGTGATCCAAGGGGAGGTACTTTTTTCAATAGCCTTTTTATGACAGAGCACGCATGAGTCGTGTCAAGTTGTCATGTTACTTTTGTTCAGTATTGTTTAGCATTTATTGATGTAAAAGCTTACAGCTGAACAACGTTTACGTTTTACGTATTACGAAAATTCGCGTTCTGTAAATAATGTATTTCGCGCGCTTCGCTGAATTTATGTTCAACATAATCGGCCTACTGTGCGTACTATTTCATCTTGAGACGCAGCATTCATTATTAAATAATAGTCGACCGAATAGACCACGGCCGGCACGCAATGAAGAAAATATAGCAGTCACAGCTATGGAACATAATGTATGATGGGGTGCTAAGGAGACACCGCCCGAAAGCTGTTAAATTAGTTGCATACGCAGACGACCTTATTGTGGTAGCAGTGGCTAAACACCTCGACGACCTCCAGAGCAAATGCAATGAGTGCATAAACGGTCTGCGCCAATGGTTCTCCTCAATGAGTTTAGAACTGACTGAGCAAAAGACAGAGAAGTCTTGCTCATAAGTACAAGAAAAGTAAAGGAAAGTATATCTCTCACCATAGGGGAGTGTGAGATTCACTCATAACCACACCTAAAATATCTGGGAGTAATAGTGGACTCAAGGCACAAATTTAAGGATCACCTAGAGTACACTGCAGGTAAAGCGAATAAAATCCCGAATGCCTTACCAAGAATGATGGCAAATAAAGGCTGCGTGCGTTCCAACCGGCGTTTTTTACTCGCAAAGGTAATGAGATGGGTTATGTTATATGCGGCTCCAATATAGATCCAGGCGCTAGGCATCAAAGCATATGCCAGAGAAATAAACACAGTGCACAGGCTGCGGAGTTATCAGCGCTTTCCGAACAATTTCAAGTAATGCTGCTGAAGTAATAGCCAGTATGATGCCCATTGACATCCAGGGTGCCGAATACGAACGAGTTTACAAATTGCCAGAGTCATCTATAGGAGCCAAAAGAGAAGAGAAAGTGAAAAGCTTAAAGCCGCGGTGGCAAACCTCACTTAGGACGGTGGACCTACAGACTAATACCGGAGATCCATTCCTGGATCGACAGACGACATAGGGACCTGGATTTCCACCTGACCCAAATACTAAGTGGGCATGGGTGCTTTGGCTGCTTTAGAAGCTACCTATACAGATTCCAGCACGACTTTAGTCCGAATTGTCCGACGTATTCAGAGTGCTTAGAAGACTCCGAGCATGTATTCTTTTATTGCCCTCGCTTTTTAGTAGGCTAGGTTTAGCGGATTAAAGTTCCGCACTTCAGCTTTTGATGATTCCTCCTACTTAAAAAAAAAAGAGTGTACACGAAGACCGTGAAGAGTCTATTCGGCGCTCGGGCCTATTAACAGCTCGGGCTGACTTTTGAAACAACTTGCCGTGTTTTACGTCGAGATCTTAAATTGAAAGTGTACAAAATACAGATCGACCTCTTCAAGCGACATCGCATCGCTCTTGAAAAGTTCCAAGAAGTTCCGACGTTTTCGCGCCAAATTTTGTCTAGCGATGAGGTCCATTTCTGACTCAAAAGGTATGTAAAGTAAATAAGCAAAATTGCCACATTTTGGACGAAGAGCGACCTAAAGAGATTCAAGATCTGCCATTTCGTCCGAAAAAAAGGTTTGTTGTGCATTGTAGGTCGGTGGAATCATTGGTCCATATCCATATATTTTAACAAGACGGCGCCAGTTACCACATATCACACAATCAGTAGATTTATTGAGAGAGCACTTTGGTGAGCAGATAATTTCAAGTTTTGGGCCGGTCGATTGGCCACCATCATCGTATGTTATCACAACGTTAGACTTTTTCTTGTGGGGGTATGTAAAATCTAAAGTCTATGCGGACAATCTACATATATTCGATTCAGGCCTTGGAACAAAACATCACTCGTGTCACACAAGTCATCGAAAAGTAAACTCAACGGATGAACCATCTGAGACTTAGCTGCAGCCAACATTTGAGATGACTTTCAAAAAATAAATGCTTAGGAATGTTCATTGTAACAATAATCAACATTCCCCATTAACTTTCAAGTTTCGGTGTTAAAAAAATAGGGAACCTCGAAATGGATCCCCCTTTAGATGAGCTATGCACGAAAAACTCCCCAGTTGGAGGTAATTAGACGTGTATATGTCTATTTCTTTTATTTACTACTTTACTCTTTTATTTATTACCCTTTGTGGGGTTATACCCACAAATTTTTTGGCGAAAGTCTCGCTTTGGATTCACTCACCGAAAGTAGTAAATCTGTCTATAATGAGATGGCAAGCCAAACTGAACAAAAGTCAAGCAAACCCACTCCAAAATAAGTGTTGCCTCATTGGAAACCACATGTCTTAAAAAACACCCGTTAGTTAAGGGTTTTCATAATTTTAGTTAAAGGCCGGGTAGCTCAAAATTTTTTCAAGTTATGGAAGCCTTCTGACAATCATTGCGTCAGACAAAATCATAATAGTATTTAACTGAATCAATAAGCAACCTAACTTACTCCAAACTCTTGAAAAGTTACTAGAATATCACCCAATTTGAGCTTATTGCTCTTCTAATTAGTACAATTAATAAACAATTTTCTTATTTTTTGCTGAAATTTTAAAATTTCTGCACTTCCTTGCACTTTCCCTCTGAAAAACAGCATGTTTCTACATACATACATACATGTTCGCAGTGACTATCCTGCAATTGTATGCACCTTTAGAGTAAAAATGCAAATAAAAATCAAAAATCAGCAAACTACCCACTGCATTTGCAAGACACCCCAATTGATTTGTTGCCAGCAAACGACAACCGCAACAACTACAACAACACTAACAAGCTTAAGGCTGCAAATGGGACACCAGCCCAAGCAACATAACCTGATGCTGCCTGTGGACTGCAAACGCTGAGCTTGCGCGTGCAGCCACCAATTTGATCTGGTACCTTTTCATTATGAGTAAAATGTGTGTGAATGTGTGTCGACGGACTATTGCCTTTGTTTTTGCTTTTATAAAAAATAAATACGTGTTGCTAGCGAATTCAGAATCAAGTAGGCCTTGCAATTTTTTGCATTCACTTAATTTCGTTTGATTTTCTTACATTTTTAACCCTTTTTTGAGGTTATGCACGTTTTTTTGACATTTGTGCATGTTTAAACATGTTTTATTTTTACTTTTTTACAAACTTTTATTTTAATTTTTTTTAGTTGTTATGATGTTGATGTTTTTATGTTTTGTACGCTTTTTTATTTTCATGATTTTTTGTTATGTTTTTTGTTATGTTTTTGTGTTTCTTTTATATTTTTTATGTTGCCCTTAACCAAAATGATTTCACAACCTGACGCAATTATTGCATCAGCCCGAAGAAAGGCAACTGCTGACAGCATAAACGTACGATAAGATGGGCATAAGTCTTGCAAGTAGTTATGTGTGTAGATTAATAAACTGCCCAGTAGAGATTTTTGTACGTAATATTAGGAAATCGTCGTGCATAAAAGAATAACTTTTATACACTTGAAACCAGTTGCTACAGAGTATTATAGTTTTGTTCATCTAACGGTTGTACGTATCACCTAAAAGTAATCAAGATAGATGTAGAGTTATATATACTGTATATAAATGACCAGAATGACGAGAAAATTTGAAATCCGGTTGACTGTCCGTCTGTCCGTTCGTCCGTCCGTACAAGCTGTAACTTGAGTAAAAATTGAGATATATTGATGAAACTTGGTATGTAGCCTAGGGCCACATGTGGGAAAAAATTTTGCAAAAGTGGGCATGGCCCCGCCATCTAATAAGCTAATTGTATATATCTCTTAAACCACTAAAGCTACAACAACCAAATTCGCTCAGCACAAATATTACTAGAACTGCTATCCATAATATGAGAGGATGAAAATCCCGTTCACTCCCCATATAACGGTACAGTTCAAATCTACTAAAAGCGCGATAAATCAAATATTAAATGCGCCAGAGATGCAAAAATTTTCCGCCAGTGTGGTATGACAAGGCTTTATAGGGACAGGCGTAAAACTTGGATGATGGACGTGGCACCGCCCACTTTTTTATGAAATCTATATCTCGGGATCCAACTGATTGATTTCGACAAAATTTGTTACGTGGTATTTTTTTCACATCTTTATGTCACGTTGTGAAAATTAGCGTAATCGGACAACAACCCCAGCAATTTCCCGGATAGCATACTTTTTAATTCCACTTGATTCGTTTCGTTTCCTGTACACAAACCAGGAAGCAATTACTGTAAGGGGTTAAAACTTTGCACGACAAATGTCTTTAGTGCATGCCACCTTAAGATCAAAAATTATTTTAATCCAAAAAAAAACTGTTCAAGCCCCTAGGTGCCGAATATTTGGACCTATAGTTGACTTTTGATAGAAAATATCGGTCAATGTGTAAGATGCATAATTGAAATTCTGGGATAGTACTTCTCTGTATGTTAAAAACGGCTTGAATCAGCTCAATACTTCCCTGGATATATCGACCAATATTTGAGATATCTCAATAAAAATTACAGAGCGTGTTTTGCTCACAACAGTGTATCTTTGTGCCTAAAATAGATAAATTTTAACGAAAACTTGACTTAACCTCATATAACTAATATCAGGATTTTCGAACATCCGGCTGACTTTACTCTGTATGATTAGTTTTGTAGTAGCTGAAATATTAATCGTATGTAATATTGGGAGAAATAGATTAAATCGGCTCGATACTACCCCAACTTCCATATTCTATATTTAATGGTTTTCGTGTTTCTAACAAACCTTATGGGTCTGTCGGTATAGGAGTTATATATAGTATATGGATATATAAAATTGCTTGGATTTCGATACTCAGGTTGGCGTTTTTATTTCCATGGCTTTGTTTCCTGTAAATTGTAAGAGTATAATATCTTCGGTTGCAGCCCAACTTAGCTCTTCCTAACTTGTTAAATAATGTATACCAACCTACCATGAACATAGTCTTTAATTTCTCGGAAGCGAATTTCGGTTTTTCCAAAACTAATTTTCTCTACTAAATTTTTACATTGGAAATTTACTTTTGGAGATTGCAAGACTTATTCTTTCAGCAAGTAATATTCAGTCGAAAATATTTATACGAAGTGAGAGTTATAGGCATAAGAAAATATATTTTATATCTACCGTTTGCAAATTTTTAAGCTTCCGCACCATAAAATGTGAATGATAAACATACTATTTTTTTGTCAATACCTAGTTTGCCTTTTCTAGTTGGGATTTGGCATCACTAGTGTTGCAATCTGGAAACTCACAATTTTATGGAAAATGTTGACATTTACGATGGTATGCATACTCGGAACATTTTGACATATGAGCGCTAATTGAGTAATTTACAGTAATTTAAAATATTCTTTTCGACGAAAAACTTGAGTTTTAGGAATTTTTTGTTCATAGAAATAGTGTTGTTGTCCATAGACAAATGCCACCCACACGTAAAAGCTTAAAATCAGAAATGTCAGATTATTCTTAGCAAAGACCTTTAAAGGAAGAATAATCGATAGGTACTAAATAGTCCCTATCAATTCACTCTAGGATACTTCATAAATCCGAAAATAGTATCGATTTAACATTATTTGCCTAAGGCGAAATCGGCTGACTAACTATTATACGCTATATTAAATGAAATATTTTCTCCGTCAGATGATAAAAATATCTATTTCTCGATTGAGTTGTTTGCTTTTATAAACAATTTAAAATCTAAACTGCCCAGTTATAATTTTATAAGTCAAAATTTGAGTGAGCTACAATTATTTTTGCACTTTTGTTTATTTATTATAGTTTTATTCTCAGTGAATATGGTTTTGACCAAAGCCAATTGAAATAAGGTATGTTCATTTGAAGTCATTTGTATTTCCTACAGGGCATATTACTAACCAAAAACGAAGGCATGTATAAATTTATGTGATTGCTTTACTCATATTACTAAATAAATACATTTTTAGCTTAACTTGAAGAAAAGCAAGTCGAGCCTCCTGCGAAAAGTAGCAAGCTATGTTTGCGATTCAATACAAACACACATAGATATATTTGTATGCGAAATATAGATGTCATTTATATTATATTTACTGTCAACTTTGATTTATATATACTTATTTATGTGCATATTATAAAAGAGTCATGAGGAAGTTTAATAGATAAAGGTACATACGCAAATATACTTTTTGTAAATTATTAAAAAATCATACGATCTTGATGATCAATCGACCGGCCAAAACGTGAAATTATGTGCTCAGCGAAGTGTTCTCTCAATAAATCCATTGATTCATACGATGTGCATCAATCAATACGTATTTTCAAGAGCACATGGAGCGAAACGATGTCGCTTGGGTAGGTCGTGCGGTTCCAGTTTTTGCTCAAGCTGTATTCCGTACACTTTCAATTTAAGAACTCGATTTAAAATACGGCAAGTCGTTCCATACGTCAGTCCGAGTTGCTGCGAATGGCGCCGAATCCACTCTCCACGGTCTTCGTGTACACTCTCAGCTTCAGCTGATATATTTTCTACACTACGTGCTAGATGTGGTCTATTTAGTCGAATAGTATCCAATAATGAATGCTGGATCACAAGATGGGTGATGGTGTTGCGAATAGTACGCTCAGAGACCGATTATGTTGACCATTAGTTGAGAGAAACGTGCAGAAAGTGAATTTTCGTAATAAAGTGGAACGATTTGTAAACTGAACCAAAATAACATGACAGCTTGACACAACTCATGCGTGGTCTGTCAAAGAAAGGATATTGAAAAAGGATCTCTGTAAAGACTGTTTCTAAAGTAAAGGCTTGAAAATTGCGACTGTATAATACCCGAAAAAGAAACTCACTTTAACAACAAGGGATTGAAAGGAAATAAATAAAAATAACTAGTGGATTACAAAGCTTATCCAAAAGTCAAAAACTCTGTCTTTATTAATGTTTGGAGAATATCAAACATTTCTCAGATATGGTTAGGGTATTGAATTTTTTATGCAATTTATATCTAATATTTTCTCAATAAGTCCAAAAATTCTACATCCAAGGTCGTAAATACAATATATTTTTCGAACGAAATATGTATATGCATGTACATTATGTATTATGTATATCAACAAATTTTGCTTAAGAATATTTTCATTTAAGTTAAGGTTCTTACATTAACAACAAAATATATTAGTTTCTATATTATTTTAATTATTTCCTGCAGGGTAAGTTATGTATATATCCACATATGTATTTCTATGCAGAACATACTACCGCATAAACATTTCCATCATATATCTGATAGATATAAAAATACATGTATATGAGAGTATCATACGACTCGTCGACAGAACGGAAAAATCATATGCGAAAAATATCATTGTCTGCCTGCCCACCTTTTTGCTTACAAAGAAACAAGAAGATACATATATACATCTACATACATACATATGTATATGTCTATATAATAACACATACATATATATAAATATATCAGTATGTACAACTTCAAGTTGCTTCCCGCCATTTTTGTTCCCAAATCACTGTGATTGCCCTGGCAAGGAACTGGTCTTCCAATAAAATACATATATTTTATCTCTTTTCAACATCTTCCACTCTCTTATAAACATTGAAAAATCTCTTAATTTATGCATTTTTACTCTTTTTTATATTTCACTTTTTATTTTGCTTTTAAAACAACTCTTTGGCACCTACTTATACACCGCAATTCTATGCTCACAAATTGTACTGAGTAGGCAACCCGGTGAGTTGCCCCTACATAGGCGACGGTAGCAAAACAAAACAGGGAAAATAAAAGCAAATTGTGAGAAAAATGTAAAAATAAAGAAAAAACAACCAAAGGCAAATAAAAAAGAAAGATTTATAAAAAGTAGCAACGCTCACTTCTCCGTTTTGTTTTGCTTCGACATTCGCCACAAGACGACTCGTTTACTTGGACACATATCGACAAAGACTGCCAAGAATTAGTTGCTCCCGCTTTGCATATACTATACAAGTAAATATATACTGTGAAATAGAATAATTATATTTTCAACTTTGGGCTTTCGAGCTCTTTTTAGGGATATTGTTCGAGGCTTATCCTATTTAGACCTCGTTTATTATTATTATTATTATTATTACGGTACTTATTCTTACTTCTAACTTATTGAAAACTATTTGTTAGGTTATGTAAGCTGATTTCAGCAAAACCACCGACTTGTTCATCCAGAAAGGCTGATCCGTTGTGCCAAAGCTCCTAAATGCTCCACAAAATGCTTTCAACCACAAATTCCTTTTAATTTAAAAACATACTTGTACTTCATCTCTTATTTTCAAACATAATTATTAGATGATCAAATTTTTATATTTAGATTGGTGTTTTCAAATTATGACTGTGAGAAGTTTTCAAGTTTCAGAACTCATCACGCAAATTTCTTTGTTTTTTTTTATGGCAGACAACATCTCTGAAGTCATTTCGAGGCATACTGAAGAGTTGACAGCTCTTAACCAGATGAAAATCTGAAACCATCCCGGTTACGCAGACCAGACCATCGTGTTTTTTGTCCTCTAATGTCTTCTAATAATGCTTAGAGCTTTTTGTATCTCCTTAAAATATATTTAGTCTATATTTAATATAGTTAATAATATAGTTAATAATATAGTTATTTAATATAGTTATTTAATATAGTTAATTTTTAAAGTGGTTCGTCTAAGTTTCTGTAACATTTTTTTTGGAAAAAAACGATGCGAATATTTTGTGAACCTTAACACTATAGATACAACTTTTGAAGAGCTAAATAAATCTAACCTTTCCTATAATCGCTTCTGACCAGAAATTGCGTTGGGTTTTTTCACAGAAACTTTCATAGTTCAAAAATTCCTAATCTAGATGTATCTGATTCATAAAAAAACCTTTATATAGGGAGAAAGTTTGAATAAGGATCTAATGTATTATCAGATCAATGTTCGAGTTTCCCAAAAGATAAATATTAATAAATAATTATCTAACATCTAGTACCATCTAACAATCATACGATCATAGGCCCGATCGCTCAAAGCGTCAGTCCCTCGAAATAACAATATTTCAACTCGAGAAGTCAATGATACATCCAGAAGTCTCTAACAATCTTCAAAATCATTTCAGGAAGTGTTTTCCAACGCAAAATTGTGAAATATACTATTTTCTTGGCTGGACATATCCAACTCTCTTTCATTTATATATTTGAATCTTTCCTGCCACCTTTAGAGTTCACTTCCGCGCACTGTATACAAAAGAGCTTTCTTTCGATATTAAAAAACAAAATCTCAACCAACACTTTTTAAAGAAACAGACAGCAAGAATATGATTCCTTTGCTGCTTTTTACTCTTCTTTCGAGAATATATCGTGATCTTCTGAGCGTGAGCGTGCAACTTCTTGAAGAGCGCGGCACAGAAGCAAGAGCGTAGATACCATATATCAGTGCAGTGTCTTGCATCCTCTTCTAGCATCTTATATATACTGTAAGCGCTTGATGAGCAGGTCTTTGTCATGCTAGCTGCTGAGTGGCTCTTCTAGTTGGCTGATGGCTCAGCTAAATCATCAGCGCTGCAAGTGCATATTTACCTATACATACATGTAGTTGTGTATGTATGCTTGTTTGTATATGTGCTGACAATTACGTGTGTTTGGTTCTGCATTTTCCACCACTGCAGCACACAGATACTAACACTAAACAGCACACGCATTAACGGCCTACCTGTTCGTAGGTGTGTGTGTGTGTAGCCTCTTGTTAAACGCACACAAACACTCATGCAGCTATTGCACTTGCGTGTGTGCGTTACTGAGCTGCTGTTCTGGTTTCTAATTGTCGCGCTTACTGCTGCCGCTACGCTCACGCTGCACAAGACTCGTTGCATGCAACTGCAGCCTGCCACTGACTCTTTGATTTCGCTGCTTTATTTACCTTTTTTCGTCGCGCTCTATGCTTTTTTCCATATTTTTTCTTTTGCTTTTTCAATTTTTATTTCAACGTGCGTTTTTTTTTTCCTTTGCCTCCAATCGGCTCGTATTGTTGTTGCGCGCGCTCGACTCCCCGCTGTTGTTGTTACTCTCAGCTGCATTATGATTGCGCTGTCGTGCTGTTGCCTGCATCTCTTATTGTTGTTGTTATTGGTATTTGTTGCTGCTGCGTCAGTGTGTTGTTGTTACACTGACTCTGTGCACTCGCTAATTGTTGTCGTTGTTGCTGGCTGCGTTGGTTCACCAGCTCGCTGGCTGGCTGCCTGCTTCTGACTGAATAGCTGGTGTTTTTCGAGCGTTCTGACTGTCTGCATTGGTATGAGTGACAAATGCCGTCGGTCAGATTTGCTCGTGTGTCTGTGAGTAGTTGACGACGTCAACGTCGCCGCTTCGCCGCCGCTAGGAGGAGGTGGCAGAACCTACACTGCGCGCCGACTAAAACAGAAGCACAGTTGATTGAGAACAACGAAGCAAGTAAGACGTGTTTGTTGGTTGGTGGTTAACACTTTAACGCTGGTTTTGTTTTTTGGGAACACTCTGCTGTACGCCAAAACGCCAACCCAACAACGCAACACCAAACGACAATTCACAGTGCAGACGTACGCTCGCGTGGGTGTGTGTGTGTGTTCGTATGTGCGTGTGGTTCAGCAAATAGACGCGAACTTGCAAAAGTTGATTAGTGCCAAAACAACAATAACATTAAAAAAAGTAATAAGTAACACAAAACCAATTGAAAACGTGCTAAATACTTCCAGTTAGAAAATATTGTTTAAAAAATTGTTCGAATTTCGTAATGTTCGAAAAAATTGTAAACAAAACGATTTGTAAGTGACTAAAACTTTTTAAGTGTCAAATTTGCCTGTTGCAGTAAATTTCAAAATACAAAAAGCGAAAAATACCAACAAAGTGCTGTGAAAATTGTAAGTCTAATAGCAAATTAAAATTAAGGAATATATTTAAATACTAAAAGTGCAGAAATAATAAAACACAAACTGCAAAAAATGTTACTTTGCATTTTATGACGAAATTTTCATAAATACTTGGTGAGAAATATAAAAAGTGGCTGTGTTTTGAATTTTGAATTTGTGAAAACTGAAACTATGCAGAAATGAAGACAAGAAGAAATTATAATTTCGAAAAAAAATAAAAAAGTAATGACAAAAATTCACAGAAAAAATTAAGTTTTTTTTTCTTATATTTATGTAACATAATATTTTGAAATCTGTTTTATTATTTAAAAAGAAACTGAACTAAAATAAAACTTTTGTTTTTGTAAATTTTAAGCATAAGTATGCAAATAGAAAATTATGATTGAATATAATAATAATAATTTCGAAAAATTATTTGCCCTAAAATTTAAAATTATGTATTGTTTTAATTTTGTTAAGTAATATGAAAAATTATAAAATAATAATAAACTTTCCATTTGAAATTTTCTTTAATAAAAACATATTAAAACAAATTTATTAAAAACATTTGATTTAAAAACAAAATTTTGAATTTCAATTCTCAACTCAACTTAAATATTAAATAAAATTTAACAATTGTTTAAAAAAAAGCTTGCCACAAACTAAGAAATATTGAGTTTTAATTTTTTTTTAACATTATCTTAAATTATGATAAAAAAAAAATATTTAAAAAAATAAATTATTTAAAAAAATTATTATTTTTTTTCATAAATAATAATTTTTTTAACATCCCATAACTTAAATTAAAAAAAATTATTTTAAAAAATTTTTAATTTTAAAAAAATTAATTTTTAATTTTTATAAATAATACTTTTTTCATTAAAATTTTTTCATTAAAATGTTTTTTTTTCATAAATAACAATTTTTTTTTCATTAATAATAATCATTTCTTTTTATAAAATAGAAAATATATAATGTTTTTTATTAAATCTGTACCTGAATCAATTTACAACAACCATAAATTAAAAATGGAATTTTAAAAATATATGTATGTATGTATACCTAAAATTTTTTTAACTTTTTAAATTATTCAATATTTTTGGATATTTTTAATAAAGCTTAATTCAATATTTTTGGTTATTTTTTTAATAAAGTAAATATTTCAAATTTGGCAGTAAATCGCAAAAAAAAGGAAAATTTATTAGCAGAAAATAGTTTGTTTCAAAATATTAGGAGTTGATATTTTTTGTAACATTAAATCAATAATATTAAAAAATATAACTTTAATTTTAAAAATATTTGCTTTAATAAAATTTTGGAAAATTAAAAAAATTGCACACAGTCAAAAATAATTCCTTTGATTTCGCTAAACTTTCCATAACCGAAATTTAGAAGAAATTTTAGAAGAAAATAACGTAAAAATTTGCGCTGATTTTTAATAAAAATATATGTGTTATATTTCAAAAATTATTTCATTAAATTTTACAATTTATGTAAAATTTTATTTATTATTTTAATATTGTCAAGAGTTAAAAATATTACATTTTGCCAATTCACAAAAAAATTATTATATTTTGCCGCAGTTATAAGCAACAAATAAAAAGTAAAAAAGTAATTTAAAGTTTATATAATTTTAGAGTAAAAACGACTTTTTGAGTTCAAGTTTGAGAGCAAAAGGAATTTCACAACTGCACGCAACAATTTCAAACAATTTGCCATAAAGTGTGAGAACGGTGAAAATCATTTCAATTGCAGACAAGTATTAACAAAAGTGCTGAATTATTCAAAATATCAAAATATAAATCTAAAAGTGCTAGAAAAATTATAAAAAATCATAAAACATCGAAACACTGAAACATTGAAACATTGAAAACGCAACATAACTTCACAACAAATACTAAATTGCAAATATAACTAACTGTAAGAGACAATTCTGTTGCGTGCAAGAATAATCCTGTGCGAACGCGATCTCCACACTGCCGCCCACATTGCTGCGCAGGTACGCCGAACAGCAGCAGCAGGTGTGTGTGCGCACTTATGCAAAAACAACAGTAACAACAAAGCGTGAAGAGAGAAAAGTAGCAATAATAGCAAACAAACTCACAACCACAAATATAAAAAAAAAGAACTCAGCCGCAAAAGCGTGCAGCAAAAATCAGGGAAATAAAAAACAAAACAAAAACACGAAATTAAATCACAAAAACTGAAACGATGGCTGTTGTCTTTTATATGCCCGAGGGCGGCGGCGATGACTCTGCATCGTCATCGAGTGGCGGTCACGGCAGTGCGGGCAGCGGCAGCGCTGCTTCGTCGACATCACAATCGCCCAACACAACCACGTCGGCCACACAAACGCCCATGCAGAGTCCGCTACCGCCGCATTTTATGATGGCCTTCTACCAGTATATGAGTAAGTTGCATTTATTTCCTTTTATATCGCATATATCATATTTTTTCTAAGTATATTGAAATAAAACATTCTTCATGCAATTGAGCTATTAGTTGTATTATACTTTTGCTATTACTTATTATTGTTATCAAATATTTGCGCATATATGTACCTAGTATGAATATATGTATAGCACCTAGTAAATGATATGTATATGTATTTATATGTCTGCGTATATGCAAAAACTTGCCTGCAGGGTGGGTGTGTCATCAGTTTTATCGATTTTTCTTTCAAATTTACCATTCAAAATAATTCTTACCATATTTCCTTTTTTTGAAATTATTGCTGTCAATCCCTTCACGGCATAAATAATAACTGAGGCGTTTTACTTAGAAAATTTATTATGGAATTTTCCTTTTGCATAAGTTTGCACAAAGTAGTGATGAAGGAGTCGCATAAAGGACAAAGGCGAACTGATTATATTCAATAACAATTCCTAGAACTTCAGAATTTCCATTTGCATACGTATATAAAATCAGACAGGAGTCGATAGACGGACATTTCCGAGAAACTCAGAATTTCCGTTTCGCTCGAAAAAACCAGTGTTGAAATAGTACATGATATGGCCGTTTTTCTGCACCCTAGCTACCGCGCAGTAAGCCTTAAATTAGTGCATCCTTACCATATAGCATAATTTTTGGAAATTACGCATAAATAATAGTCTACTTATTGGAGTAAGGTTTTCAAAACTATGCCAAAGTACAAAAATTCAACATCAAAGAAAGAAGCCTTATAAAAAAAATTATTTTTAAGAGCCGTCATTTTGAATGTCCAACAAAAGTATGCTTGAAAATCGATATTACAAAATCTATACATAAGCACTTTAACAAAATTTTAAGCGCTAACAAAAAGTTTCTAAAATATAGGCGCAAAAACAAGAAAGACACCCAGTTTTAGGTACCCTATAGCATACTTTCAGGCTGTTAAACAATAAGATGTTTCTAAAATATAGCTTTTAGCATACTTTCAGGCTGTTAACCAAAAATATTGAAATACTGGACGCCATACACCAAAAAGATGCAAAGTTCGTTTATTTTTACTAAATTTTTTGAACTCAAAATATTTTTAAATAAATGACTAAAACAGATTAACACTATATCAGTTGATTTCTTTTGCATATATTAAAGAAAGCTTATCTTTATCTTTTCATGACATAAACTCTGCTGAGTTTTCCTTCATTTTACAATACAGAAATGTGCCGCCTTGAGATATGCAACGGATTTGTATAAATATTGCATACTTTTACGCGCTCAATATATAAATTAGTTGATATCTTCAGTTGCGAAAGATAAATCTTTGATTAATTTTCTCTCCTACGAGACTTTCCAGTAAATAATTTTTAATAGCTTTAAAACAGGAAAGTTTGATTTTTCTTTCAGTAGTTTCTTCCATACTATTAACTAAGAAAGGAAAAAATTATTATTTTTTGAATTAAGGCTATAATAGTTCGTATTTTCTTTTTTAGCAATAGGCTCATAGCAAATTTTCGAGAAAACAACCGCTTATAGCCCAAAAGTATGCAACAGTACAAAAGTTAAGATAATTAGTTGCTTACTTTTAGGATGTTGAAACTATATTTTTAAACTAGATTTTTTTTTAAAAATATAATATATGACTATATATTCATATAAACAATCATACCTTTTCTTCAAAAAAAAAAGTCCTTGAATTCATTCACTTAGCAAGTTTGCAAATATTGCCACCAAACTCTTGAACTGAACAAATATTAACAGGACGCGTTATTAAGAATAGTTGCATATGCTTGTATGTTTATCGCTCATATGTAACAAATCGTTAAAGTAAATAATTAAACAATAGTAAACATCGCTGGGCCGTAAGAAATAAATCAATGAGTCATTGCCATTTATTACTTTATTGTTATTGTTATGAGTAGTTACAATGCAGCAATTCAGTCAAGTAGTCGACAATCGAAAGGTAAATAATAACTACTGCTGTATGTACATGTGTGTACATATGTAATATGTATGTATGTGTGCGAATGATTTGAAGTGTAAAACAATGGCAATATTTGAAGTGCTTGAGTGCTTAGCTTTATTGGCAACTTTATTGGAACAGTATCACTTTGCTATAAATTACAACAAATACAGCGCAATTAAATGGATTAAAATTTAATGCAAAGGTACCTTATAGCATGAAAGTTAAATGAATGTAGTGCTAGAAACACTTGAGTTTATATGGGTCTCTTTTATACATATAAACTCGGCCTTGAGGAAGTCATAAAATCGTCAAAAAATAGATAATGTTTGTCACAGAATTTCAATTATAGCAAAATTTGCAGCTATAATTAATTTTGTATGGGCTTATGAGTATTTTTTAAATATCTACTTATTTGTAGAAAAATATATATTTTAAGTATATAGGATTATATTTACATAACCACTAATACATGGCAACATCTCAAAATGTACAGCATATTCATACCCAAATCGCAGTCGCAAAAAGCGAATTCAAGCCGCAACGGCTGTTATTGCGTAACAAAAATATAAAAGTTATTTCGGCATAGTATTAAGTATGTATATGCCACAGTATGTGTGTTTGAATGCAAATAAGCCAACTCGCGGCTATTAGCCGCTTATGAGCAATTTAACACAATGGGTAGGTCAGCTGGGCGTTGAAATGCTTTCAACTGTCAAACGGTCAATAAACTGTAAATATTATAAATATATATATAATATATGTATAAATATATAAATGTATAAACGCAGTATATGCATATGGGGTATTCCATACCAAATCGACCACTTTTGAACCCGACCTCATTAGATTTTGCTGAAACTTATCCATCCTTTTCTACCCTATGAAAAACATTTTTGAGAACTTTTTCAAAATTTTTTGTCCAACTTCAAAAAAAGTTTAGAATTTTTCAAAAAAAGGCTTTTTAATTTTCAAATAGCCATAACTTTTGTAGAAATTGACTTTTGGAGACCTTTTTTTTAAATTTTTGTTTTTGAATGAACTTTTTGAAAAAATACACGAAAAAAATTTAACACACAATAAAAAATAATCGTGTTTTTTTAAGTAAAATCGTCATTTTTTGGAACCTCGCCATTTTTTGAAAGTTCGCCATTTTTTTTGGTTTTTCCTCAAAAAAAACTTCAAATAATTTGACAACTATTCCTGCTAATCCCGGAGTGGGCCTATTTTTTTATATTTTTTTTATTTTTTTCATTTTTGAAAATTTGACAATTTTTTTAAATAAAATAATAAACTGATTATAAAATTAAAATTTTTTAAATTAAATTTAATTATTCATTAATTTTTTTAATTTTAATATACTACTCTTTTTAATTTTGTTTTTGATATTTTTAATATTTAATAGCAATTCTTATATATTTTGTTTGTTACGTAAGTAATTTTTATGTACAATATTTTAATTTTATTAAAAATTTGTCTATTAATTTTGTTATAAAAACAATTACTGATATTAGATCGGAAGAGCCAATTTTTAATTTTTTTTATTAAATTTTTTAATTGTTTAATTAAAAATCTCCCTCTTAATTTTTTTATTAAAAATAGTTTATTTCATATATTATATTTAATAACAATTTTTATAATTTTTTTGATAAGAAAATAGTTTATATATGTATACATATAAACATATACGTATATGTTTTCATATATTATTTTTTATCCTTTTAATTTTAAAAAGTGTTTTTCATTTACCTAAAAATTATTGTTTCTTATTGTTCTAACTGCTAAAAGCAGGTTATATTATATTAATAAAAAACCCAAAACAAATTTTCACAAAAATAAACAATGAATATAATAAATAAATGCAATAAACTCAAATGCCTGCATAAAATACATAAGAAACACGCCCAATTTTGCTGTCCGCTTGACCAAGTGACCAGCGTTTTGGCATTATTTCGGCCACAGCAAACGCCCCAAATGTCTGCTGCTGCCACAAACGTTAACGAGATACTGCTTATTTAGACATTTATTACCACACCCGTGCTTTGCATGTGAACAATTTCAATACAGAAAAAGAAACAAAAAATTAAAATAAAAAAAGAGGAAAAAAAAACAACAATACAAAATGAAAGCAAAAAGCATGAAAGCTGAACGATAATTGAAAACGCACAAAAAACGGTAACACAATAATGCCACAGAAAACACGAAATCCAGTTTGGCGCGTGCCACACCGACTCGACCCATAAGTAAAACTTCAAGCGATCGAGTCAATGCAATTGCGCGCAGGCGCATATTTATGCTGTAATATGCGCATACTTATGGGCTTGTATGTGTGCTTATGTGCATATATACTATATATATACATATATGAGCTATAGCATAAAATTGACGTTAACGGCGCGCTGCTGAACTTGTTGCACGTTAATGTGGCTGCAGCTAATGATGTTGACTTGGCACGCCCTTGTTTTTTGTTGACCATTTTGGCTTGTTGTGCATAAGGAATTGGGTGGAAGGTTTTAGGCATTAATATTTAAATAAAGTTATGAAAGTAAGACACAAAGAGAAAAAAACATAAAAAAAATATTAAAAACAGAAGCGAAAAAATTCTTAATAACCAATTGAAAATAAAAAAACAACTTTGAGAAATTAAAAAAAAAATAATATATTTAAAAAAATTTATAAATAAAAAAAAAATAAAAAAATTTTAAACTTAAAATAATTTAAAAAATTTAAATATTTTCTTAAACAAAAATAGAATAGAAAGAAAAATATAAAAAAATATTAAAAAACAAAAATTTTTTTAATAAACAATTGTAATTGTTCAAAATCAAAAACAACTTTGAGAAATTTAAAAAAAAAAATAATATTTAAAAGAAATTAAGAAAAAATTTAAAACTTAAAATAATTTAAAAAAATTTAAAAATTGTCTTAAACAAATTATTATTAAATTTTTTGATCAATTCCAAACCTAACATTTTATTTTCATAACCGCTTCAGCTCATAACCTACAGCTGGTTCGCAAATAATAAAAAAAAAACACATTTAAACTGCTTACTACAAATAGTTTATATATGCCAAACGCGCACGCGATCACTGCTCTTGTCGCTGTTATAGCCACATTAGTTATCTCCAAGCACATGCACATACATACTTACATATATAAAGCGCTCAAAAGCCAAAGAACTCAACAGACAATATAACTGGTTGCTGAGCTGCCGCTTAAACTGCATTCGATATAAAAAAGACGGTATGAAAAAGTAAAAAAACCACCACAACTACAACAAAAAATTATAAATTTGCGCTAAAAAAATCACAGCAGCACCACATAGTAGAAATGCTTGTGGAAGAGGAAGCTCTGCAACTGCATGCAAGCTGAAACTGGATAAACGAGTTCTTTTACTACGATTGTTTGCAAACCAGCTAAGCGGAGCTTACAGAAATATAGAAACCAAAAAAATAAAAAACTCTACGCTTGTAGCTTGTCACCATCTAGGTGTGCAGTATTTGCGGCTTTTGAAGGTTTTGCATGAGGTAGGTTGGTTATTGATCACAGGATATAGTAGATTGAATTATTTGAACTTTATAAAAATCAAACATTTTTCTCTAAAAGATGGAAGTACTTAGAAAAATATTTGTTGAAAATAACTTTCTTATTTAATAGTTTTTAATGTTTCGTCAAAAAAATAATTTTTGAGTTATGTCACCCTTAGTGAAAGCACTTATCAGATTTTTTTTTAACTTAAACGGCTTTGTATTAGCAGGCATACATTTCAAGCAATCTATTTTAAACCATAAATGTTTATTCTTAGCACTTTCTTGTTAGTATTTATATAAGTTTTCTAAGTAATGCTTTTTTCGGGTCATCTTGAAGTCAATGTTGCTCATACGTCATGTAGAGTTCAAATTAGTAAATTTAATTAACCATACAAATGTATGTATGTGTGTTTGAAAATCTAGGTTTTAGATAAACAAAGTAGCTTTGAATATAAATTGGCACTATCTTTGAATTTAAGAAATATTTTTAAATTGTACTTTACTGAATTTTTTAGAGTTTTGTTTAGAATCAGACGTGTTTTTGAAATTTTTTACGGAAAGAAAATTTTTTAAAAATATCAGTTCACACACTTTTTCATTTTTAAATATCAACATTGTTATAGAATGCAGTTTTTGATGGTTTTGAGGAGAATTAAAAAATTATTTCAAAATATAAATTCACATGCTTTTCAATTTTAAATACCTACAGCCTGCCTTAAAGCCCAAGCACCAACTAAGCACATACATATTCCCATATAATTTATATGCACACATAAATACATATATTTCCACGCCCGCTGCTAGCAATGCTGAGTCATCAAAGTCAACACCACCAACAAAAAAGGCTAGCATACATAAAAATAGAAATAAAGCAAACACCTATCAAACCACCAAAGGCTCCACCCATCGTCGGGGAGTTGAAACAAAATGCATACGCATACAAAAGCAGCACATACAGTTCATAAACACATAAACTAACACAGACTGAGATTGCGCAAGGGTGGTTACAGCTGCCACCTACCATTGTGTTCACCAACATAATCCCTACATTCCCTCGCTCGAGCAATTCCAGCAAATACTTGCACACAGCTAAGCCTATTCATCCCTAACTCTGCCTTTTTTCATTCCTTTTCCTCACCAGCTTGTCTGCTTTGTTTATTTCTTTCTCACTCTCAACTGGTGGCTTTGCTCCACAATTTTTATCTCTAATGGGCTTTGGTGCCCATATTCATAACTCAGCTTAAATGTTTTATGCATCACTCTCACATTGCTGGTATCCCAACTTTTTGCTCCTCTCTGTTTTTAAATGTTTTTATCAGCTTCTACCGGGTAATATGTAGGCCTGCTGGAAACAACCCTTTTTACATGTTTTTGACTTTTGTAATTTTTTGTAGAATTGCGATTTCATTGCTCTTTTTTAGTTTCTCTCATTTTATTATTGCTCTTTACACCTTGTTGTTTGTTTTGTTATTGCTTGTTTTTTACCTAGCAACTATATATATTTTCCCGCCAGAAACCACAGTCTCAAATATATTTATTTACCATTTGGTATTCCCTTCTGTAGCTCTCGTTATTTTATATGTTCTTCGCTACCAGGTTCGCTCTCTCTCCCCTTTTGTTTACCTAGATGACGCATCACGGCATACCAACCATGCCACAACTTTATAACTTTTGAGTTTAAATACTTGGCTTTGGATAAGGCCCAAGGTTACCTGTGGAAGTATGGACCTAACGTATAAAGTTAATCATACAATCAGCTGATTAAAGCTTTCATTTCGCGCCGTTTAAGTGCTATCCAAGCTGACATATTTTTTAAGTAACATTTAGGAATTTTATATGCTTTTATTTGAGAGACCCTTTTTTAACTGCATATCCTCAACTTTTCAATCATCTTGTCCTTAGCTAGAATTCTGTATTTATAAAGAACTTTTAAGCAATTTCCAGAAACTTGACGCAAATCTTCATATGATATGTAGTAGCCATAGAGGATTTCATGATGCTCCAGAACAGTATTTCATATAAGCTGAGTAAGATCTTCGTATCTCTCCTTGAGTTGGGTTCTCAGTGACATAGGTTACATATAAACTTGAGTAGTATCTTCCCACCTCTCCTTGAGTTAGGTTCTCAGTGAGCCCTAAGGAACCTATAAAGATAAAGAATGTTACTTAATTTCTAGAGAGTTTTTTTTTAAACAAACACATTATTTCGAGACAAATGCTAACATTTTTTCTCTTCTCTAAATATGGAAGCAGGAAGCAAGTTTGCCACATCCGTCATATCTTCCTTAATCCTTACCCATAACTTCAGAGTTTTATAGGAAAACAAAGAAATCCATTACCACCCATATATAGACTCCTTTTTTGTTCCACGTTAGTACATCAACTCAACTACTAGTTAACGCCCAATTCAGCTAACGGTACTTCAAATTTATTACATACCCTGCCACAATTTGTAAGTCATTTACTAATTCGCAGAGAAATGCTTGACTTTAAGCTTTACTTCCTCACTTATCAAGCTCCCAACATGCGGTATGCATAAATTCTTAGAAATCTTAAAACGTATGCGTGTGAATAACGGTATTTGTAAGTACGTGCCGCATACACATTGTACCGAAACTTCAACTCAAAGTCACACATACTCAGAAACCACAGCGGGCAATTCTTCATACACAGCATTGTTCTTTAAGGATGCTGGCACTTACAACATGCGCCTAGCATATATGCTTCCGTGTTAATGATTCACACATTTACAAGAAATATATATATATACATACATATATCTATATGTATTTGTAAAGATGACAGGCATCATGTAAAAATTTGCTGCAATCCCAAGCATTGTTACCGGGCAGTGCCGTTGGGGCGCCTAAATCACTCACACATATATTTGGCCCAGCCACCCGACAACATGCGCTCAACCCCTAAAAGCGCACACCTACTGCGAAAGCCTGACGCTTGACTGTTGTCAGGCGTTCGTTTTGCGGCTGAAAAGTAGGCAGCAAATAATAATAATAAAAAATTTTCTCTACACCTAAAATTTCACTGCCTACATTCCGGCGTGCAAGCACGCTTTTACCGTATTTTGTTTTGCTTTGCACTTTCTTAACATTGCACACCTCGCCAGCGCGCCGCCTGCAGAAGCCGACGCCCCGCATATCGATCCGCCAGGCGTTCGTTTTCTTTCATTTGGCTGTTGCCAACAGCTGTTTTGCCGCGTCCATAATTGCGCCTAAAAGTCTGCAAAGCTGCTTGGCACGCGTGTGTGCGCGCGCGTTATTTTCGCCGGTTTTGTTTTGCTCAGCAACTTCGTCTGCGCTGTTTGGCAAACGGCCGTGAACCTGGTCGACAGGTCGTCGTGTTGCTTGCTGGGTGTGTATCTGGGCGAGCGAAAGCAGGGCGTGCAGCAGCAAGGAGCGCTGACTTATTGCTGTTTCTCTTGCCTCTTTGCTGTCGATGTTGCTGTTTGCTGATTGCCGTTGCTTTTGCGCTGGCTTTTGGCTGTTTGGCTGCTTGCCAGGCGAAAAATGGGCGCGTCAGCAACGAACCGTACAACAAATATGGCGGTCGCGCTGTGCTGCTTAGAAACAGCTGTGCGCCGCTGGTTAGCTGATAAGTGGGCCTTGCCGCAAATGTTTTCAAAACAAATTTGCACTTATTTTTTTTAGCTTTTTGCCTTTCATATTCTTGCGCTCAAAACGCCTATGGCTATACGGCTGTAACTTTTGTAAATACACAACTTTGTTGCTAAACTTTTGTTGCCAAGCTGCCGGCTGCTAGCGTTCTCCACTTCGGCCGCCCGCTTACGCCGCGCCACATCAAAGGCTGTTACAGTTACTGTCTACAGTTCTGCGCTTGTTTGCCAGCAGCTTTTGTGTTGTTGGTTTTGTTGCTTCTGTCGCATTGTTGTTGCAGCGGCTTTGTGTCATTGCCATTGCCATTGAATTTTCTACATGAAAAGCTACGCTGCTGCTGCTGCTGCCGCTACGGCTCTTGTTACCGCTGTATTATATTCCAGTTATACTGCTTTTCACTTGGTTTGTTTTTATACCTTTCCATTTTATGCCTCATTTTCTATTATCGCATCGGCTGGCAACTGCTGTCGTCAACAACTGCGCCTACAGTCCATTGGTGGCAGCCGCAGCAGCATATTATATCACGCCATTTTTTGTTCACTTTGCAATTTTTTATTCTTGGCTGTTTGTTGTTGGCGTTGCAGCTTCATATTCGTTGCGCTTTGCATGTATAATGTGAAATTTGCATTCAGCTGCGCCACAAAATGCGGCAAGTCAACAAGCCGGCAAACTGCAGCAATATATAGATAGTGGTATGTATGTGAGTACATATGTGCATATATAAATATTTCAGGTATATACGTATAAGTATAATGAGACTTTACAGCTAGTGAACGTTGTTACCAAGTACAGCAATTTGTTAGTGCTTTTGTTGTCGTCTTGCAGTTTATTCATTACTTTTTGCCGCGCTTGTTACCGTGTTATCGTTCGTGCTTTCCGCTCCCTTTCTTATATCTATGATTCTCTCTATTTATTGCATAGTGCATATCAACAAAGCAATATATACATAAATAATTTATAAATATGTATATGTATATATATGCTTACATACATACATAGATACTTATTATAAAAAAAAAAAACATTTTTTTAGTCCGCAACCATTCATACTTTTATGCTCATCGCGACTTAAAAAAATGTTACTTTTATAATTTTCATTTTTGTTCCTTAAAACAAAAAAAAAAAAACAAAATGAATTGTTCGGTGAATAGCCCTTTATTGTTGTTGCTAATATAAGTACTTTTTAAGTAGCTTTTATTTTGTGAGCTCCCGTCTTGGTAAGAGCTTTGAAATAAATCCAAAATAATAGCAAAAAAAAAATTATGAAAATCTGTAAGGCAGGGAATTCCTTAAATAGAAGAAACTAAATTATACGGAAAATGTTGTCTAAAATTCTTCAAGGTTAAGCGAAAATGAGTACATTGACCGCAAAAAGTTCAACATTTGAAATCTGCCTTTTTGTTTGTTTTCTACTACTTTCATAGAAAAGCAAAATTGTTTTCGGGTTAAGTGTATTTAGGGTTGTCATGATATCATACAAAAGCTCTGAAAAAGCTTAGAGCACTTATGTTTGTACCACTTTGGTTCTTAAATTAAAATTAAAATTTTAAAAAAGAATAATTTGGTTTAAGGTCACTAAGTATGAACGTTAAAAAAAAGCTTGGCAAAAGCTCTACATATTTTGAAAGTGCTATGAACTTGTAGCAACTTTTTTTTCAAAATATACACTTTCCTCTCAATTTAATTTCTTTTGATTTTCAGTATTCACTTTCTGCTTAATCCTTTATATGTTTAGACAATACAAAAATATTGAAAAGCTCTAAAAAGCTTTCCTACCAGCTTTTTTTCAAATTTAACTTTCCCCTCTATTTAATTCTTTATGATTTTAAGTATTGAAAAGCTCTAAAAAGCTTCTATACCTGACTTAGTCATTATTTCAGTTTCACTTTTGTTTCAATGTTAGGTTTATATGCATCTAACTTTCTTCTAAAACTTGTAAAAACATGTAAATTGTAACTTTATGATAGCTTTACTTGCTTTGGTCTTTCAGATTAAATCAATATTTCTCATTTGTTTTAGATCTTCTTAAAAGTCTTGAAGAAAGACATTGCAACAAATTTTATTTTGAATATACTTAGTGCCACTAAAAAACGTTTAAGGAGCTCCGACTTTCCTTAAAACCTTTTAGAAATCGTAGAGCATTCTATGTATTTATTTTTTTTTTTGTTTCTTAAAACTTTTTGAACACCATAGAGATTTCTTTGTATTTAACTGTTTTTATTTTTTTTTATCAAATTTTTTAAACCAAGTTTATATGTGTAACCATTCCGAAAATTAATTAAACAGAAATAAAAAACATTCACGCCTAAAGGATAACCCGAGCGACATAAACAGCTTGCAAAAAGCTCAATCGTAATTATTTCGTTATACAAACTTCCTTTAAAAAATTATCTTCAGTGAAATATCTCCTTTGCTAAAATTTTGTGTTTCTAACAGCATAAGTACAATTATAAAGGGTGCTTCGTTATAAGCTTTTTTTTTAATTTAATTTGTATACTTATATTCATATGTATATAACACTTAAGAGTTATGCTAATATATTACTTAAGAGCACTTTTCAAAGCAGACATGTATCTATGAATATTTGGATGGGTGTGTATGCTCTTCAATATAAGTACATACATATATAAAAACCACACCGTAGACATGCCGGCAACACTGCACGAAACCAAACTGTCTACCAAGCAGCCCGTGCAATGTCTTCCACTAGCTAGTGTTTTTGCTGTTATTGTTGGTGTAGCTAAGTCAAGTTGATGACACATGCCACTGGTATTTTTATAAGTTGCACGTGAAGTTGCAAAAGCGCGGCAACTACCGGCATTCCACGGCATTGATGTCACACACTTATACACCTTCACATATATAAATAAACAATGTGTACATAAGTAATTAAGTGTGCACATATGCCCATCAGCAAGTCAGTTGTTGTGCATAGCAGACAACACATGTTTCTTCTGCAGTTTCAAGGGCGCTGCTCCACACTTTTTGATTGCACTGTACCAACATTTGTGCAAAGAATGAATTTAGTTGTGCGAATAAATTAGTCAGCGTGGCAAGCTTTTTACTTTGATGTAGGCATTGTTATATAATAAATGTAAGCAATTAATTATTAATTGCGCTAAATAATTGTTAATTACAATAATTTATTACAACAATAATTAAATAAAAATTACAATAATTAGAAAAAAATATTTCACAACTTTTTGTTTAAGTTTCTAAGGCAGATCTTTTGCCATTGTAATATCTCAAGTGTGGCCTATCTAAGTATACCCTGTTTTATTCTATTTTATCTATCAAGTGGCCACTCATTTTTTACTTACCGTTAGTATTATATTTATTTAGTTATAAAATCTGCAAGTTCGTTATCTCTAAGTTGTAAACATTGACTCATAAATCACAATAATGCTATAAATTAAATGCGGAAGGCAAGTTCTTTAAATCCGAAAATAATTAGTCATTTACTATACAAAGCAAAATTAAACAAATTATATACCTATTCGAAATTACAAGGGAAAATAATTATTTTTTTTTTTCAAAATTGAAAATTATTTGTAAACAATTTTTGAAAATTCTATAAAAAAAATAAGCTATTGATCTAAAATCAAAAAAAAGACCATAAAAAAACGATATCTAAGTTAAAAAAAAAACATATAACATTACATTTTTCCATACAAAAAAAATTTTTGTAGTATTTCGAACAAAAATGTCCAAACTAATCTTGAGGATTGAGCATCTTTTGGTAAAATTTTTGAAATTCTACCAAAATTAATTCTTTTCAAAACTGAAAATCATTTACAAAAAATTTTTGAATAAAAAATATTTTGATCTAAAATTAAACTATATAACATAACAGTTTTGTATATAAAATAAACTTTCAAGTAATTCGAAATTTCAGCGAAAAAGTTACAAAATATTTTCCAAACACAATTTACAAAAAAAACATTTTTTCAAAACTATGAACCCTTTCAAAACAAATTTTGAAATTCTACAATGAAACAAAAATCTTTTTTTTAACTAAGAATCTTTTTTAAATGCTATAAAAAAGAAATTCCATAAAAAAAGATTTTAATCTGAAACGAAATTATCTAACATAAGATTGTCATGTATAAAATACATTTTGCAGTATTTAGAAAATTCTTATTATTTTTAAATTAAATACACAAAAGCATAGTAAAGAAATTAATAAATGTTTTTATTAAAATGTTAAAATTAAGAATTAGTAATGAAAACATTAGCAATTCTTTAAATGTTACTTATTTTAAAAAATAAGCACGAAAATAAAATTAATAAAAGTAATATAAATAACCAAAATCGCACTAAACTTAGCGCACGTACCAAGCTCCGTGCAGTAAAAAGCCACAAGCTACGCGAAAATTTGCGAATGTTCTCGTATGAATGACTACAAATGGTACCAACAAGTCATATGCTATCTCTACTTTGATATATATTTATTTATAAATAATACTATCTATACGATGTATGTGCGTGCTGACTAAACTGCAGCACAATGTAATTGATTCCGCTTTAGCTGGCTTTGATTATCGGCTGTCTGTGGGCGCTGGAAGTTATAAATACGCCACTACATTGAACTTGACCTTACCCATGGTGGTGTTACGCATCGGCGCTTTGCGACAAAAATAATAATTACAAATATGATTACCAATACGCATAAAGATATGTATGTGTAGAGATAATGCGAAAATAGTTGGTGCTTAATATAATTCAATATACACTCGTCTGTATATAAGTCTGTTTGTATTATCGATCTATCATCGCTAAAATGAAACTGCAACTGCATTGCGGTAGCTGCGACTAATCGCATTATCGCGCGCAAAATGAAGGTGCTAAGCGGCTTACGTACACCATCGCCAACTAGCAGACGAACTAAGCGTTCATAAGCGATAGCAGCCGCGCGCTGCTCATAATTCTATCAAACAGTTTAATATACTATATAATACATATACTAGACGCTTGGCAGTTAGGCGAAATGAACAGCGCGTCAATCGCACAACCGCGCTTCAGCACTCGCCGCCGCTGGGTATAAGCTTGCACTAGGTGCTGCGCTTCTCACGTTTCGCGCGCGCAAAAGTAGCTCATAATGTTTAGCGCATCTAAACGAAGCGTGAATTATATTCAATTAGCTTCTCAGCTTTGTGCCGATTTTTTTTAATTATTTATTTTTTTTATTTCTATTGCTTTGTGTTTTATTATTGCTGTGTGCAGTCGATTTAGTTGTTTTCTTTGGCTCAACGCTTGGCGCGCCATTCAATCAATTATTTGCCGCATTGGCGATCCGCGCATGGATGACTAATGGACAGCAGATAAGACATGATTTATATTAATGAATTGAATTGCAGCGTAAATACTCGTAGACGTGAATAGGCGACGACGCGCGTGTAATTAAAGTTTATATAGTAGCGAGCAGCGCTGATAATAAAAATGTGTCTTTATTTGAAAGTTTACTCCAAAAATAAAATAAAAGCACTAAAATTATATGTATATATTAAGATTTTTAGAAAAATTTAATTTAATAAAACAATATACGTGAAAATGTTTTTTTTTTTTTTAATTTTTTGAAAAACTTCTAATACTTTCTATTATTAAAAAAATACTTAAACCATTAATTAAATAAATGAAAAAAAATTTATAAGCAATTAGGTAAAGAAATAAATCTGAAAATAAGTACTGATCGCTTTATGAATATTAAATAACATTAAACGAATTGAAAAAAAAAACAAAAAAAAAACAAAAATATGAACACTGTGAAATAAATATTTCTAACTGTAAACAATAAGTAACGTGAATTATAAAGAAAACAAAAATTTGTTTTTAATTTTTTTTGAATTAAAAAATAGTATATACAATTATATATTAACATGCGTTTTTTTGGTAAAAAAAACAAATTATATCAAAAAACTATAAATTTTAAAATAATTGCGATGTTTTGCTAATACATTTTCCACCATTGCTGTCAGCATTCAAACTTCTCGATATCAAATAAAAAAATAAAATTTTTGCCTACATTGGGGCGAAATGAGTATAAAATATTTAAAAGCAGATACCATAAACTTAAAAATGCTTACATAATACAACACCTGACAGTCTTACTGTTTTAAGCCACAATCCAAAATTTATATAGTAAATTCTAAATTTTTGATTTACTCGAATATATTGCGCTGTTATTTAAAGGTTTGCCTAAATTTTGGCACAAATTGATAAACTGCACTCTATATCAACTAAAACAAGTCAAAATATATCTCCTGATGACTGTACGCTATCCACCCCTTTCAAATCTTAGAATCATCTAACATAGTGTAATACATTTTGGATTTTAAGATGAAAGAGATACCCACTATCTCATTAGAAAAAGATAAGTATCAGAGGATGAGGAACAAAGTAATTTTATGAGCCCGCTCGCTTCCACTTTATGCTTAACAACCACCAAATACCGCATCTGCGAAACACAAAAACTCAAGAACTACAAGAAATTTTAGAATCCCAACAATTATTTTTTCTATAACCCTCAACATTAAGGTCATTAGAACACTTACCATCGCACATATTTTTTTTATAATTTTTGCAATTCTTTTTATATTTTTATATTTTTTCAAAAACTTATACGCAATTTTGCTCCAACGCACCTAAAGTATTTATGATTTTTTAATTAACTTCTTAATTGTTGCAATTAAAGATCATTTAGTAACAATTTACAGCAAACAAAACGTTGCAAGCAAAAAGCATGTTACCTCTGGGAGTTGAAGAAAATTCATAGAAGCAAAAAAGTAGTAAAATCAAAGCTTTGAAACTTCATCACATAATTTACAACGCATCTTCGTAATATAAAGTGCAGAAACAAAGCAAAACTGTTATTCAATCAACTTGCAACAATGTTGCTGTTGTTGTTACGACACTCGTCAAGGTTGCAACTTGAAAAAAAAAACAGTACTTAAAATACTTGAGGCTAATAAGTAAGCACAATAGCTACTTACGCATGTGTGGAAGACCATATACTCACTTGTACTACAAATACGTGTATATCTGTATATAAAAGAATATTTTATGAACTCATCACATAAGTTCATAATTCTTCACAAGTATTGTATGACTGCACTGACGCATGTGGCAAATGTTTGCCAGTATTTTTTACAAGCTGCAGCGGCTTGTAATTCGCAATTTCTTAGGAAGAATATTATTTCTTATACATAAATACATACATATATGCTTACATATTTTTTATATATAAACATTTATGTACTTCTATATGTCTTCACTGCATTTTCAGCGCTGTAAAATTAACTACATACCTACATATATGGATCTCTTTATTGCAACTCGGTAGGCGGTACATGCAACCGGTATATTTTTTCGCTTTGTTCTACTCCTTAAATGCTAATCATAGTCGCTTATTATATGCAATGTCATTAATTTTATGAATTTCGTTCTTTTGTGGCAACTGCAGCAATCATATTATTTATTATTTCATATGAGCAATAATATATTTATTTCCTTTGTAGCAAGCAACTTAAAGATAAACAATAAGACAAAATTAGGGCTGCATTACCCCTAGAAAGATAACGCTACTTTACACCAGTAAACGAATAGCGATACGTTGAAATGATGTATCTTTTTTTAAATAATTTTAGGAATATCTAAGATTTTAAAATTTTTAGTTTTTTGACTGAGATCACATACATATGTATATCAAACATTTTCGGTCTTATGAGGTACGCGTAAAGACTTAAAGACAGACTATAGTTGGTCGCGTTTGAAGTAGCTCGAAATTCAAAAAAAATCCAAAAGCGTAAAATAATTAGTACGCCATTTTGACATTATCTTTCTGGAATCATGGACTCATATATGAATAAACGAACAAAAAACTAAATTTCTATGATCTTGTTACATTAGCAATGTTGAATTGTATCCAACATATTATTTTTTAGTTAATTAAAAATACTATACAGTAGCAAATATTTTTTCCACCCCATTTTAACAGCAAACAGTACAGCAGAAGTAACTAAAACTACCCAATTTTGTATGATATGTGTATTTGAATTTGGAAAACGTTGCCTACATTTAGGCAAAGTGTTAATAATATTCTCGTACCCACTGAAAATCCAAAATGTCAAATTTTTGGTTTTGCAAATTAAAACAAAATTATTCAAATATTAGTAAGAATATTATACAGCGAACAATTTTTCAAAAAGTGTGGCTTCTATTTTAGCGCACTGAGTAGTATGATTTTCTAAGCTCTATATATTGCTCAGAGAGAGATCTATATAGAGATCAGATCATTGGGTTGCAACTACAAGACAAGATACCTTAAAAATACTAAAATTCAAAACTCAAATTTCAGTAAAAAAGTTTTCTTTTTTTATAAAGTAATAAATTTTAAAAAATATTTAGCCTGCATTTTTAATTTATTTTATTATATTATGCATATTCTATTTTATATTACTTTGTAGCTAATGTTTTTTCTTAGTATTTTTTTATAAATTTCACACATCTCTGTTCTGTGCCATAAAAATCAATGTTTCCTCGAGAAAAAAATTTCTTTCTTTCGATAAGTACATATAAATTTTCGACTATCTTTGTTTTCAGATATTTGTGTGTACATATGTAATTTCATTCGAATAATGAAAGTCGTTAAGATCTCAGAGTTTGCAAAATTTTAGAAAAATTTACATTTTCTTGTGGTTTTAAGCACAAATAATGGTTTAAGACTTAAAATAAGAAATCATGATGATTGTATACAATAAACGTGATCTTTCATAAAAATTACTTATTTTTATATTATATTATATTTTTAATATTTTTATATTATTTACACAAATTTTGAAATTGCTAATTATTTTCTTGCCAAATATTTCTGAAACAATCAAACTCCTTGATTGATAGCAGTGAGTCAGTTGATCGTGCAAATTCAATAAAACTTTCTCTTTTGCTGCCCACACTTCAATTATTGTGAAATGGCTACACCATGTTTAATCATCTGAGCAGAAATATTTACAAACACATTATAGTTACTTAACTTTTCACTTCCTTTGGTAAATAATTTATTCATACACAAGTTCATTTAACTCGGCCTCATAAACACTTATATATGTATGTATTCGCACTTACATATACTTGTATATGCAAATTTCACGAAAACTTGTGCCTACCTCAACAGAAAACAAAATATTCCACATATTTTCGTTTTTTATTTCGTGCGCTCATACACACACAAACACATGTTTGTATGCTAATTAGCAGTTGTTGCGCAACTGCTTTGCTCGCGTCAGCTGTCTGTAGCGCCAAATCAGCCAAAAATTTGTCATTCATTGTGACGTCACAAGCAAGCGCGATTTAATTGAGTTTATCGACTTTTCAAAGAACCGCACGTTCATGAAACATTTACATGTATGTATGTGCCAGCGCTGACTTGTTCCGTTTTTTACTTGTGATACAAAGCATGACTGCACAAAAAGTATGTATAATGTGAGCAAAATTTTGCATATGAATACATATGAGTGATAAACAAATAAGTGTTTTCTAGAACAGCATCAATGTAAGGAATTTAAGTAATAGCAATAAATAACACGAAATGTGTAGCGAACAGCTGAAGTGATGTGTATATTTAAATATATATTTATTGTTGCATATGATTTAAGAAATAAAATTGTTGGCTAAGTTTAAAATTTGTTAGATCGGAAAAATATAAATATTTTCATTAAATATGTAGCAACAATTTAAACAAAAGAGTATTTTTTATAACTGTTTCTAATAAAAATTGAGTTTTAAATGTATTTAATTTTTTTTTAACAGAAATATTTATACTATAGTTTTGAAACTCGATTTTTTCATTTCTGTTATTTATTTAGGAATATATATTTTTTAACACTTTAACGCTCTTGGCGTAAGTTTTTTCCATATTAATATTACGAATAAGCATACAAAGTTTTTGAAATTTAAAAAATTTATTTTTTTTCATAAATTTTAGGGAAAAAATTTTCGTTTTTTGCTTAAACCATGCAGTATATATACATACATTTTAAATAATTAAATTATTTATATTTTTTCAGAAAAAAATAACATTTTTTTTTTAAATATGTGTTAATGTTTCTTAAACTTTCAAAATCAAACATAATTTATATCCAATTTATTATGGTTAAAAAATTAAAAACAAAAAAATGATAAACCAAGTAATTTATATTTAATTTTCATAAAATATTACTTTTTTTTTTAATTTTTTATTAATAAAAATAGTTTTTTTCGTCTTGGAGCATTTTTAAATTGACACAACTTTCTCCTATTAATTTATTTTTCAGTAATAATCGACCAAAATTAGAAAAAATAAATAATTTTAATAAATTAAATATTTATTATATATATGTATAATACTTATTTTTTGTATTAAGAAGTAATAATTTTCAAAAATATTACGGTACAATAACCAAATTTAAAACTAAATAATTAGTAAAAATTTATTATCAAAATGATTGGAAAACTTTTTTTTTGCAGAAATGTTTTTTTTATAAATTTTTAATTAACGAAAATTTTTAAAAATTTTTAATTAAATTTCTAATTAAAAAGTTTTTAATAATTTTTTTAATTAAAACTTATATATTTTTTTTTTAAAATATTATTTTTATAAATATTAATTTAAAACTATAAAAATAAATTATTTAAATAAAAAATTATTAAAAATTTTAAAGAAAAAAAAATATTAAAATTAATTAATTATTAAAAAATTTTAATAGTATTTTTTAATTAAAAATTTTAAGCTCTTCTAAGTTTTGCATCGAAAATTTTTAATAGTGTTTTTTAATTAAAAATTTTTTAATAATTAATTAATTTTAATATTGTTTTTTTATTCAAAAATTTTAATAATTTTTCTATTTAAATAATTTATTTTTATAGTTTTTTGAATTAATATTTATAAAATAATAGGTATTTTTTTAATTAAAAATTTTTTAATAAAATTAAATTTTTAATAAACAATTTTTAATAAAACTAAATTGTTAAGGCTTTTTTTATTACAAATTTATAAAAACTAATTTTTTTACAAAATTATAAATTAACAAAATTATGCCACACACAAAAATATAAGTAAGAATCATTTCTTTCGCTTTTATAACGCCTTTATTTTATTTCGCAACATGCCATCATTGCGACTTTTAATTAGCTCACTTTTTCATTTTACACGCCTTTGTAATTAATTAACCGTTATGTGGCGTTAAAGACACTTCTACATCCGGTTTTCAGCGCATTCAGCGTAAGAACGGCTGAGTGCGATGAAAGTTCTTTGTCGCCTTACAACGAAAAACAATGATGAACAGACAGTGGCAACAAGTTGCTGTGCGTAAAACAACAAAAAATTTGCAAGAAAAATCGATTAATAATTAGTTTTTTTATTTTTCTGTGGGAAAGTGACAACTTACAAGGTATTGCGAAATATGGCGAAGGATTCATTGTAATTTTGCTAATGAGAAAAGATTTATTGGGGAACAAGAAGAAGAAAATTTAAAGGAAATGCCTGATGGATTACTAAATGCACAATGTTGCTTAATTTAAAATTTTTTGTAAACATATATATGTACATATGTATATGTATGGAAATTTAGTAAATTATACCAAGATTAGCATACAATTTTTGAAGAAAATTACAGTGAAATACAGTTATTTGATTTTTTTGCTGAAAACTTTATTTCAGAAAGATAGATATTAAAACTAACAGTAGCTTGATTCAAACTAAATAATTTTTCACAATTTTTTTTTTGTTGAAAAAATGTACATGTTCATCAAAAATATCATATCCGAAAAATATATTCTTCACTATTATTATTAAAAAAAGTAAAATGTTTAAGCTAACGATATCTTAAATCAAACTAAATGTGTTTTCTTATCTTTATTTTGGTTTAAAAACTTAAAATGTTCGTAAAAATAATGTTTCAAAAAAAATCATTAAAAATATAATATTATTTCAAAAAGTAAAATATCAAAACTAACGGTCTTTACATTAGAAATTTTGAAATTTCTCGGAAATTAAATTAACACTTTTCCTGCATGTTAACCTTCGCATTGCGCTGCGGCAAACACAACTGTCATTTCCTTGCAACATAACCGTTAGCTTGTATTAATGCCACACATTTGGCAACGTCCTTGCAACACTTGCTTTGCGCATTTGGACACACATTGAACTTGACGTCTGCCAAAATTGGCAAAAAGTCTATAAAGGTGCAAATATATTCATATACATACATATATATATATATGATACATCATACATAACTGACCGTTATGGCTATTCGTGGCTGCCTGTTTTACACATTGAAGCGCTTTGTTCTGTATCAAATGATTTTTAGACGCCAATGACCAGCGCCAGAAATGGACAATAGACATGTGTAAATCTGCCTAACATATTTATACATATGATCTATTATATATATGTATATATATATATATATATAAAGTCAAACGCTTATATCTGTGTGCATCATTTGCGCATGTGGCATTCAGAGTATGCATGCCACACCATAAATGCCAATTTTTGCGATCTTTTCGCACATTCAATTAATACCAAATTTAGTTTGGCGGCAGCGTTTATGACCGTTTAAGCGGTCAATTAACGGTGTCTAATTACATATCAGCAAAAAAATGTTTTTTCTATATAAAAATCTGAGAACAGCGTCCTTAAGACAGCTTATATAGCAGTTGAAATATATATTCCTATATATCTTAAAAAAAAAAACTATATATAGTAGAACATATATGTATATACATATATATATATGTATGTATGTATAAATGTATATACATTTATGTATCTACATCCATACTTACATATATATCTGTATATATACATACATATATCAATAACATTCTAATTCTAATTATTTGCCACGACATTTTTCTGTTTCAAACATTCTCAGTCCATTTCCCGCATTTCTAAAAATTTACTTGACACCTCCGTATCTGTCTGTCTGTCATTCAGTAGCTAACATAACATGTATCGATCAAGCGCACGCATATCAGTCCGTAGTCGATCTATATGGCAATCACATTGCATCACAGTGTTTTTTGCGCATTTTTTGTTGCAATATCTATGTAGTTATTAAGTATTTATTGTGGTACGAGTATGTTTCATTGTTTTGCCATTTTTGGTTGTGCTACTTTTTAATTTTTCATTTATCGTTGCATACGTTTTTTTCTGCTTTGCCACATTGTTTGTCTGTTTGACACTTAAATGGCAACACTTTTGCTTACTGACTTGCGGTCATAGTACTTAGTGCCGGCATGCAATCAGTCTGCCTGACCAGTATACTCACTCGCTCATTCATGCATATAAGTATTCATTGAATTGATGTATTGCTTTTGTTGTTGCTGTCGTAATTTGTCATTTATAGTTATGATCTTGTGGCCAGCTGTGCGCCAAAATCTGTGCGACTGTCCAGCAATACACTGAGATACAAATGTACTATATTTCGTTGCATATAGACGATATTTTTTGTCTTCTTTCATTTAATATTTTCGTTGATTTTTAATACACAGTTATACTCGTATGGCTACACTGCTGTCATATGTCATAATTGTACTGTTGGTTGGTTTGACAGTTGACAATTGTGACAGCGTTAGTTGAAGTGGTAACAATACAACACTTGGTGAACTGCAACTGCAACTAACGGTGTATAATTTATTACAATCGCTTGCATGATGGTTGTCATGAAAGTTTTCGGGAAAATGTAGAGCAAACGCAAATTTTGATTAAAAAATATTTTATGTAATTTATTTTCGAATATACTTATTCCCATACGTTATTTTAGAATTTATTCTGAAGTGAGTTTAAAAAATTCTAGTTTTTTAAAGCATCACGATATTTTTATTTTTAAATTTCTTTCTAACAATATATTTGATATCCGTTAAAACCTTCAACCAAAGCTTGTGAAATAATGTAATTCCCATAAATACGGACTCCAAGTACTCGCATTAAAACTTTTATATAGTATATTGATACGCTTTTAACACAATTTGTGAAACTTTCATAATTATGATGAGCTTTCATGATTAAGAACTTTCATTATTTTGCCGAGCTTTCGTTATTTATATCGTCAGGCTTATATATAACAATGAGGAAGGTAAGGTGGAAAAATATTGACACTTTCTTCTCCACTACTCGGCTTTCACCGGATTAAGGTTGAAAAATCTCAGTTAACGTACTTTTTACGAAACCAATGAATTGGCTGGGAATGATATTATGATAAAATTGTGGCAGCCTCTAGTTTAGTCGGCGATATTCGAAGGCCTTTTCGTTCCAAACTAAGGAGTTTTGGGGATCACAACAGACGAGCGTCCCTAGCAGTCCAAGTGGTGTTATGCCTTGCTTCACGATGAATCAGCCTATTTATCTAAAATTAGTATATATGCAACTCACAGTAAAATTATTAAATAAGTTTAGCTTACGAGCTCCTAAGCTTATGCAATAAACAAGCTTGGCTTTTGCTGATTTTGTGGAGCTTTTAGAATAATGTTAAGTCTACATAGCTTTCAGCTTTCACGTTAATGTTGAAGTTTGAAAGCTTTCATATTTCGATGCACAAGCTTAGTTGAGCTTTCACGCGTAATGGATTTTTAAACATTTGTAATATATACCGACATATGTATATAATATTGAAAATTAAAAATTTCTGTGGGATGGCTTATTAAGAAAAATTACCACCTTTACAGTAATAATTATGATAATATCATTGGAAATCTATTGAAAATTAATTAAAACTACTGACAAGCTTTTGTTAAGCACTTCTTATGTGCTGTTATAATCTGTATTATGCCTCATAAATATTAATTTTATGATATATTTACTAAACACCAGCGGAAATTATGCAAATTTCGTAGTAAATACTTAATTAAAAATTAAAAAGGCACGTGCCACCTTAAAGGTAATTAATTTAACCAGTTTAAGCTTTATATTATTACTATTACATGTATATTTACTTGAGAGGAAACAATTAATTAAGCAATTAAATAAAATTGTATTCAGCGAGAGCGCAGAATGGTATAAAAAAGAAAAAGACGCGAAGAAAAATTGTTTTAGTTGTAAACTTTAAGAAGAATTAGAAGCAAAACAGAAATTAAATAGTTAAAATTATGAAGATAATAATAAAAAATTTGAACTTGCACTGGTTTTGTTAGATAAGAAATTTAAGGGCACACCAGCTGTGACAAACTAAAGAAGTTGAATTTATGAATAAAAAATAAAACTAAAATGTCTTTACTTTTCATCTACGAATATATTTACTCATATCTTAAATATTCAATAAAAAAGTTTTTGAAGAAAATAATTAAATATTTTTCGAGTTATACGTGATTTATGGCTGCGGTATAACAAGGTTCTCCATTGCAGCAACAACCCCAGGCTTCTCCTTAGAAAGAAGCTGGCGACATATCTTAAAAAAAAGTGAATTTTAGCAAATTTTAGTCGATTTTTGACTGGTTGGTTTTTGCAGAAAAACTACGAAAGTGATCAATTTATTTGTTTGCGAGTAATTCCTTAAACATATCTGAAGTTAAACTGTTTAACATATTGCTATTGAACTGTATGGCCTAACTTTAGAAGGCTTGAAATCAAATTTTATTTGAGATATCGATTTAAAATTGTATTATGTTATTTTAAAAGAAATAATTTAATTTGTTTTGTATTATTTTTTTATTTTACACTAGGTGCAAATAATTTTAACTTATTTAAAGTGTGAAAGCTATATCAGAACAATATTACCTGGATGTTTGTGCAAGTACATACATATGTTTGTGCATATAACTAAAGATTAACAGCAAATCGGCTGCCATTAACATGCAGCCACACCTTTATTATTGAACGAGTTCAAAATATGTTTAAAATTGCACCACTTAAACCGCTTCCTCAGTCAGTTATAAAAAGCAGTAAAGCACGCTTGCAGCTTTAATCTTCGGTGACACTATTTAACATAAATTTGCTGTTTTTTCATTAGAAATATATTCTGTGGCATTTATTTTATAACTTACTCATATATACCACTTATATACTAATATGTATGTACTTATTAATTACTTCATTACAACTTTTTCTTAAATGCGGGTATATTTAAACCAGTATCTTACAGTTGCCGCTCATTATCGTAAGCTTAGCACCACCCGCTTGGCAATTTAAAATGACGCAAAATGCGCTTTTTGCCTTTTTTCTGTTTTCTTACATATTCACAACTATATAATTTATGCTTGCTGTCTTTTGCATTTATTGCTGCAAAGGAACTTACAAGCGCATTGTAACAAAAAAAAAAATCGCGCGAAAAAAATATAAATAACACATTTAAGTATAAAAAGCAAAAAAGATTATTGCAAAACTTCAAGGCCAAGCTGTTGCGTCGCAGCTTAGCTTAGCTAGCAGCGCATAACCTCAACGCCAACTGCTGGCTTGGCTGATTACAACTGCTGGCCTGTACGTCTGTCTCGTTACTTTGTCATTCACATGCTCTTTATATTATATATGCATATGTAAATGTGTGTGTATTTGCAATAAATATTGCAGCGGGTAATTCTTATGCCATAATATGCATTAGCATAAGTATAAAATGATGATAAATTTTAAAGATCGCCGCGCATTTGTAGCATTCATTCGCATCTGCCATGAGCAGTCGTGAAGATAGTAGTTATATGTGTTAATGCAGGTACATACATGGCGTATGCGCAACTATTATTAGATTAAAGTTGTGATGGCGCATGAAGCGGAACATTGCATTAAATTTATAATTGTTTCAATGTGTGCGTGTGTGTGTGTGTGCGCGTACGTGATTGCTTGATTAAAGTTTTGCATGAGAAAATGCGTCTTATAATTTCTGCTGATATGTAACTGTCATTCAGTTAGTCATAAATGTAGGAGTGACTTACCAAAGGAGTTAATTAAATTGGAAAATTAATAAAGGATAATCTCAATAAGGTTTAAACAATATAAATGATATTGCCAATTGTCGACTACCTTTACGCTTATACTCACTGTAAGTCTTATCTAGCTGCAGTTTCTATAAATTAATTTTAGTCATTAATTATAATTAAATCTAAATGATTTATCAACTGAATATGACACTTAATCGGTGACTAAATAATCAAATAATCATCTTTGAAAGTTTGTTTTCATAAACCAAATATTTTTATACGTAAAATATAAATTTTACGAATTTTATTTTTACTCAACTGATCATAGCTGAACTAATCAATCGATTATAATTCAAATAATTCACTGTTTTTACATTTTTAAAAGTTTAATTGACTATTTTTAAAATCATAATTTTTTTAAATTTCTTAGCATGCAAGTTCCAAACATCTATTAATCAACTGGCACCCGTGTAAGCAAATATTCAAACTCAAAGCATTGATTGGTGAAATAAAATAAAAATTAAATTAATTTAAATTAATCAATGACTTAATTTAAATATAACTAACATTCAAAATGAATGTAGTCGATTACATTAATATAAAATTAATAAAAAGTACTCAAAGTTTTGGTTAGTGCTATTTAATTTATAGTAAGTCACTTCACTTTAACGTAGCTCAATTAATCAAATGATTTTAAATCTTAAGAATTCTTATTGGAATATTCAATTCACGTCTAAAATATGATTTAACTATTTTTTTTTAATTAAGTAAGTAAATAAAATTAATCCCATGACTAAACGCTTATTTTTTAAAAAAAGAAATTAGTTCGGGAAAAAAGCAAATTTTTTAATGTAAGAATTTAATTCAATAAAGTTTATTAGTGACATACAAATTAAAATATGACTAACGATTAATCTTTAAAATTAATACAATCAATTAAACTAGTATATAATTTATAAAAATGATTACTTTTTTATTAGACCTAATTCCTTTATTATGTGAATTGAAATTAAGATTATACTTAAATGAATGCAATTTAGTATTTAAATATTTAACAATTCGTACGCCCTTCTGCTCTTTTTTCTCATTCTCTTTGTCCTTTTCATTATCTCAAATCACAAGCAGCAACCAATTTCCGCCAAAAGGTGCTCCAAAGAAGCAACTACTACAACAACATACACCCAACAACTTATCAAAGCATCCAAAAGAGTCAACAAAAAGTAACGTCTATGCCTCATAGTCTGCCTCGAAATGACGCATTCACTGCATAAAACAATAAAAATCGGAAATTATGTTGAAAATTGCCATAAAGTTGACATGATTTGCAAAAATTCAGTATAAACTGTTGTAATTGCTTTTTAATTAGTTCAAACAACCGAACATTAAGCAATGACAACAACACTACTTGAAACTGTAAATATATGCATGTTCCTAATAAATTGAAAAGTTAAAAAAAAATTAACAATGAATTACAACAACACGCAGCTATTAAGAAAATCTCGTAGTATTTATGTGATAAAAATATTCTTGCTAATTACAACAATAACATATGTACACCAGAAAAAACTCTAGCGCGCATACCGCAAAAATAAATTCCGAGGCGGCAAGTTTATCTTTGAAGTCAGTTGCGGCTGAGAAAATATTTGTGGCTGTCACTTTTCTTAAACAGTGATTACAGTCCGACTGTTTTATTTAGATACTATAATACAGTGACTATGCTGGGTTAGAGTGGTACAGTTCTTTGGCTGTAAACCAAGTGTTTAAGTAATTATTTATAATATTTTAAGGACTACAGCTTTCAACAAAGTATTTCAGAGAGACTTACGATGCGGAGAATTTTCTACATCTTTAATTTTTTATATCTCTCGTAGTAAGTGAAATCAAAAATTGTATTCCAAAGTTATTTGAATTCTCAAAGCATACAAATATATCATAGAAATATGACACAATAGAACACCCTCGAGTATTTTAGACATATCTCATAAGATTAAAGTTTCCGTGACTTAACAAAAATACCTTTAAGTGTTCTATGTAGCATCTCATATGGAATCGGAGAGATTTTCTTCGATTAATTGCCTCAAAATCGTGATGATTTACTCTTGCTGGACTATATAAGAGACTGTTTTCGAAACTTTTGGCTTTTTGATCAGTTTAGTCGACACTGGAATGATCTGAGATTATGTTATCGTGAACATATATATATATATTATATGTATATTATATTATACATATTTATATATATATATATATATATATATATATATGTATATATATTATATAATCTTCACAAATAATGGAAAATGTTCTTTTTTAGAGCTTAATATTCCCTTCTTAAAAAGGAATAAGAATAATAAGTTCAGCCCAAGAAATCTATACTAACCAATTAGGCTTGAACCCTAGTTCCAAAATAGTCACCCAATGATTTCTTTGTTACGATTTCTTCCTACAATTTTGAAGCTTCTCATAAATTGCTTTAAGCTTCACAACGAACTTCTAGTTTTACTTCTAGTAAAGGTGCAAATTTTATATTAAATAAATTAATTTTTCTCACTTGTAGTTTTTATCAAATATACAAGTTTGGAAGTCTGTTAAAAATACTTGAATATTATTTTGAAAAGTGAAAAGCTTTAAGTAATTTTTTTCCACCAAAGGTCACCTCAGGATAATGCTCTTCGCTAAATTTTTAGTTTCTAGCTCATCTTATCATTATTATGATTCAAAAAATTTGGTTCTGCCATTTTCAATCTCATTCCGCCCTAATTTCACTTTTTTCATTTCATATTCATTTCTTTTACTCAAATTTTTCCTTTCTCACGCCAACTGTTTCTCATCGCTTCTCTTTGATCCAATCTAATCAAATTTCATATAATCATCATTTATAGGTTTTCATATTTTTTGCTCATTTTATCTTATTTTTTTACAATTTTATCTATTGTTGTAATTATTCCAACAATTTCATTTTCATGCTTCATTAGAAAACACCGCACTCCTAACAACGACAGCAACAACTTTACTACAACTACAACAACAGTAAAAAATTCAACAAAAAATCGCTAACTCTTATCTAATATTGTTCTAATGCCATTTTAAATGCCAACAATGCTGCAGTTCAAATATTCAAATAGCAATGCATATTGTTGTTGTTATTACTTTATTACTACCATTATTGCGCTACAGCTTCACGAGCTGCAAAAAAATGCATTGTAAAATAGCAAATGACAGCAAATCCACCAAGTGTTATGCTGTAATGAAATTAATGATGCTACTACATTTCAAGGTTAGCGACGACAGCTGCCCGGCTGCTTAAGCTTGCGCGCCCGCCAGCCAAACGGCCAATCGAACGAGCGATTCACGTGCGCCAGCTTGCTAGCGGCTAATGGCAACAAATGCTTATACATCATTGTCAGCGCGTGATAGCAAAAAATAGCGAAACAACAACAGCAGACGAAATCAGCAGCATATATTACGGTGGCAGCAAGCGTGTTTCAAATGTTACTTACCAACAACAATAAGAACGAAATTAGTTACCAACTTTTTTTCTTCTTTTTTATTAATAAAAAATAATTTTTCTTCTTCTTCTTTTACTCATTCTTCTCGCTGTTAAGGAGTGGCACGCTGCACAGTTCGTGCCAATGCCTGCAGCCACAACGAACAATCATGCGAGTTGCCTCCGAAAATGTTAATAACAACAAATTTACGCTCCATTAGCTTTTGCTGTCTGCGGCAAAGCGTCTGTTCATAATGAAATTAAACATTTGAACAGCTGAGCGCAAGGTTTGCACAGCATTTTCTCTTACCCCGCACTCGTCTGCTCTACTCCTTTTAAACGTTTCTCATTTAGCGGCGACTGCTGTTGCTATTTTTCAAGTTGTTTTGCCAATTACGTACATACGTACATAGCTGTAACTGTTAGCTTGTCTTGTTGCGGCTATCAATGTACGCGTGAGATCAAGGATAGTGGGTCAAATGTGCAGAATTGCGCCACTGTTTTGGAGGCTGCCACGAATTATTGGCGGTAGCGGTTAATGGCGCGTTGATTTCGTTTTTTGTTTTGGCTATCGGTTACAAAATTTGCGAAAAATTAATATTTTGAACAAAAATCGAAACTTAAATATTTTTAAGAAAAAAATTATACAAAAATATTATTAAGAAAAAAATTATACAAAAATATTATTTAAAAAAAATATATATGAAAATAATCGAAATTTGTTCGGAATATAAGCAATTATATGAACTTCCCTAATCGCCCGAATCACCAGAATCCACAAAATCGCTCTATAAGCTATTAGTACGACAAAGAAAGTTCAAGCACACGTCCATTTATCGATAATTTGTCGCTAATAAATAATCAAAAATCAATAAAAAATTATTCTTTTATAGCAAGTTTAGCAACTCAAAGGTTAATGTGCCATTTAAATTCAAAGAAGAGCGAATTACTTATAAAACAATCAAAGCTTAGTTAATAAGCAAAACAGCATAACTCAAAATACATTGCAATATGCAAAGTGGCAAGTTGTGTTTGCATTTATTAGCCGTGCGTTCGCATAAATCTAACATGTGTGCTCGCTTGCCTCTAACCACTTACATTTATCATATATGCAAATATATTTCCACGTATATTTTTGCGCTTAGCTGTTATATGCTACTTCCACATACTTTACAGAATAGTTTGTATAATTCATGCAAATTATATGCAATTTTTATTGGCACCTTTTGCATGTTTTATTTTTGCTTTATTTGCACCTTTTAAATGCCTTCTTTTGCTTGATTGATTTTATGATTTCGCGTTTGCATTAAAACGCTTTAAATGCATTAAGAGCTGGGCTGCTTACATTTCATATAATGTTGTTGTTGCATTTATGCGTTCAATTCAACATGCCGACGCCATGGCTGCACATGTGCAATATTTGTAGAAATAAATTTCCAACTTTGTATAAGTGTATATGATCGCTTGATCTCAGGTGTCTTATGATTTTTACACTGAGTTGCAGCTTATTTGCTGATGGCGTGTATAAAAAAATAACCAATTTGTTAGTTTTGTAATTTTATACTATTTATTGTGGCGTAGTATAAAATTTAAGCGGCGTTTTATCGAAAATGTGGGTGGTTACAGTGACGGAAACGTCGGACAGGTGGTGCCAGAAGAATGTTCTCACAATTTTAATTTTCTGAGGTCATTTAATCTTGAGTTTGGAATAAATTATTAACTTATATTATGGTATAACATTTTTAAATTTTTTTTTGTTAACTTAACGAAAGATCTAAAAACTTAACGACACTTTGTTTTGACTTATCTGGTTAAAAAATATCATTTTTGGATTAAATCATTAAATTTTATTATAGTGTACATCTTTTGATAATTTTCTAAAATTTTAGGAAGAAATAGAAAACTTAACGAAACGTTTTTAATGTTTATTCGGTTAAAAACTATTACTACTATATACGTATAAAAGTGGCTTCTAGATATTGTTTCTAAACTTCTTTGTAAAACTTAACGAAGAAACCAAAAACTTAACGAAACTTTTTTGTTGCTTATTTGGCTAAAAGCTATAACATACACTTCAGAAATATGCAAGTGGCTTCAAAATATTGTCTATAAACTGCTTTGTAAAACTTAACGAAAAAACTAAAACTTAACGAAACTTATTTAAAACATTTTTACTAAAAACGACAACAAAGTATAAAAATTGTAAGTTATTGTAAAATTAATATTTTCAAAACTCTTCGCTACTTTTACAACTGAACGAAGATTTTGTGAAACTACAAAATATTTCTAAAAATAACGACAAAAGCTAATATATAAATATAAATAATAAAAAAACTATTGAATCAAATTATTTGTAGCTCTATAAATCATGACTAAGAACTTTATATCCAAACAACAAATTTTTCGTCAAGTGCGACAAAATAACTATTTTTTCTTTACTAAGTAATTTCAACTAAATACTTACATATCCAACAAATTTCTTCTACTTCCAGATGCTACCGCCTTCCAGTATCCCCCACCAGCCAGTCCATGCTGTCAAGTACACAGTCCCTCACCATACACAGGTAGCGGCAGCGGCGGCGGTGGTGGTGCCGGTGTCGGCAATGGCGAAGTTTTTTTCCCACTCAGTCTTAGTACACCACGTACCCCACGTACCAGTGTCAGTTATGCTGCTGGTGAAGAGAATACCTTCTTTCGTCATCACAACATCAGTGGCGGTTGCAGCAGCGCATCACACCTACAACCACCGCAATCGGCACCACCGATGCCGTCGAGTAGTCACAATGGTGCACATAGTCAACCAGCGCCACAACAACAATACCAACAATATACATATCCATACTATCAATATACACCACCGCCGACACCGCTCACCGCCAATGCGAGCACCTGCACCGGCAATGTTTTCGGGGCGACGGAAGCGACAACGCACCAACGCGGTTGTGTAGCAACAGCGTCGACATCAACATCGACGACATCATGTGGTATGGGCGGGCATTCGCGTTTGCATCGCAGCCTCTCAGATGCGCAGAAGCGGTAAGTAGGAAAAAGAAAAACTTAGAAATTTATTTCTGTGAAGCGTAGAAATTGCAAGCTAGATTTTTATTTATTTTAGAGGTGATTTGAATTGTATGAAAACATTTAATAACGTTTTCGAAAATCAAAGAAAGTTTCTAAATCATAAATTTCGAACCTAAAAAAACTTTACAAGATTAAAGAAATATTTCCGTTTTTGAAAGAAAGTGTTTGAAACTTAACGAAGTTTTCAAAACTTAACGGAGTTGTTGTTATACTTGACGCCTGCTGCGCAAATTTTGAATTTACCTAAGAAATCCTAAGAAATATAAGAAAGTTTATAAATTTTAACGAAAGTTTTCAAAACTTAACGAAGTATAATATTTAACTAATAAATGCTAAAATGTTTTTATCCATGTTAGAGTAAATTATTAACTTTAATTGTTCTTAAAAAAAATTATTTTCAAGCATGCAAACATTTCAAATAATAAAATTTTATACAAAAAATTATTCGAAAAGCACTTCAATTGACCATAGCTGCCTTCAAAACATTAAATAATTTCAGATAAACCTGTCTCATTTGATTTCCCAAACTTAACGAAAGTTTTTGAAACTGAACGAAAGTTTTCGAAACTTAACGAAAGTTTTCGAAACTTAACGAAAGCGCAAACAAAATTTTTCTCAGTTTTGAAAACGTTTCCAAAACTTGAAACTTTTTTCATTATTAAAACGGTATTCTGTTACTATGAATTTTAACGAAACTTAAATTACATTTTGAACATTATAAATAAACAATAAACAAATTGAGTATAACTCGTTAGCGTCGACATTATACCGAATTTTCATTTCAATCAATTACAATAAAATACACTCTCTTATCGCCCTGCAACGCCTACTTTATACAGTAGTGCGATGTGCTTAGCAAAGTGTCAACTATAAGCGTATAGCGCCGCTGATTTCGATCATATAGTATACATACATACATATGTATGAATGCTTAAGAAAGCATATGCTGTGGGGTAAGCGGAGCAAACGTAATGTGATTGCGCGCGCGATCAACGACCGACAGCAGCTCCCGCAACACATTAACGCGCCATTTAGATTGCGAAATCTCACTTTTGTTGCCTGCTGCTTGTACGCTAAAAATATCAATTCCCATGACATGTTTTCACGCATCGCGTATATTGTGCGCTATCAGTTTGTTGGCCGACGACGAATGTACAAGCCCCCAGCTTCCCAAACAGCAAGCGCTTACTATACATATCAACATACTCAACGATCTTTTGCTGTCAAGATAATCCCTACAATTAAAGACCGCTACGTAGCTCGCTTTCAGCTACAGCTTACAGACTTACAAGCGTAATTGCGTCGATCGGCATGTCTCGATCATAGCGCCTTATGTTATCGCTAACACATATATTTCTTTTATCGCCATGAGAATGAGCACAATTCACAGCTGGTCACTTGTGCCGCTCTTTCACCTCCCACACACACATGACCGCTACTTATTCTTCGTTGATTCTACAAATTATGTATTGTGATAAAATGGCGCAAGAATTTTTCACAAGTAAGCTGCATGATTTTCACTTTCATGCTATTTGATAAATGTAGACTGATTTCTTATAATTCACAGCGTTCGTTCCTTGTACAAATCTTTGTTGTCACATGTGTCTTATTTTAATGAATGTAATAAATTTTTTTATTATTTATTCATATAGCTCTCGTCGTACATCAACCACCAACGATGATGAACGCGAATATCATAGCGAACACGAGACCAGCTGGGATGAGTTCGATGACCGTTATGATAATTTTACAGCCGGCCGTGAACGTTTGCAGGAATTTAATGGACGAATACCGCCACGAAAGAAGAAAAAGGATGTGCCAAAATCAAAGTACGAGAAGAAGGTGAGAGAAAGTGTAAGTCACTAACTGAATTTTATGACAAATTTTTAATAATTTAAATAATGGTTGCCCTCCTCTATACGTTGCAATATAGTATGGCAAGTTGACCTTATCCAAATAATATGATTTTCATATTAAATAATTCAAAAGATAGTTTTTTAATTTGCTTAAAGATTTTAAATATTGTATAGGCAGATTATTTTACTCATAAGAAAAAATATGTAAAGTGAGGCTCAGCAAATGTTTTTTAAATATAACGCACGATTCAACCAAAGTTTTTAAGGTAGAGCGATGGTTTTCAATGCTTCATAAATGTTTATCGAAGCTTTTCAAAATGTTTTTTTTCATCTTAATGAACGATTTCATAAAATTAATGTATAGTACATATATAAACTTATCGAATGGTTTTGAGGTTACACAAAAGTGTTTAAAACAAGGTGAAAGTTTCTGAATGTTAACTAAGGTTATAAGAATTCAAAAATAACATAAATTGAAGCCAATCGATAGGTTTTGAAGTTAAATAGTGTTCAAAACTATATATTACGAACGTTGTTAAAACTTAATGACGAATTTGAAAACTTAACGAATATTTTTCTTTGATACATAATAAATATTTTCAGAAGCTTTTGAAAGCTCCATAACAGAATATAAGGTTTTTGAATACTTGATGACAGTTATAATAATATTTATAGACTTTCCGAAATTTCAAAAGTATCCTAAGGTTTTTACAACCTCTAATATAACTGAACATTCTTGATTCTAGGTATATGTTTTATTTTATTATGCTCACACTAGATAGAGAGCAAAAGAAATCTATTTCAATCCCAAATAATGCCTAGAAACTCGAGCTTTGAGCGACTGAAGCTCAAAAATATTTAAATTCCCGAAACGAATGTCCTTACAAAAATGTAGCCGTACCTCATAATCCCTACTATTTACACATTCACTGTTAAAACCACCTTACAATATATCTAGGCTTTTAAGAATATCAAAATGAATATATTTTCTCAGTGTATGGGTGCTACTTTGAAATCGTTTTAACTTATATTTCGGAATTAGTTCAAAGTGATTATTTGTTTTTAATACATAATAGAAATTAGTGTCCAACCGCTTCTCAATTTTTGGTCTATAACCGGTCCAAGTATTCGATCGGACTTTATTTGATATGATAGGTGTTATATGTTATTTCCGCATAAGTTTGTGAGTAATCTATGAAATATCGGTAACCTATATTGTATACTCTTATTATTAAGAATGAAAAAAAACAAATCCACTAAAATGTAGTGATTACTATATAACTTATGCCGACTAGCTTGTAATATTCTTAAAATAACCCACTAAGTGCAACATTACTCATCTTCACAACACAACATTCCTTGATAGCGGCAGCGAATTCTCACTTAAACCTTACAAAAAAAACAGTGTGTAAATGAGTGAATAATTAACAAAGAATGTCTTCTTCAAAGAAATATTTTTATTTAAAAAAACCTTTTTCAAAAAATGCCTCCCATCGCTTTGTAAACACAAATGTGCCGCCTATAACCACAGGTGTTCTTCATAGTTTAAGACGTAAATTGCGCCATAGTGCAGAGCGTGCAAAAAAGCAAAAACATAAAATAGTAGAATACTGTAGAATAAAAATTTCAATATGACACAGTTCATTCATTTATAGACGCACATAAAGGAAGCTTTCGAAACTCTTTGTTTTCGAAACACTTGTGGGGCCGCATGCGAAAGCCAAACGTACATTGGACGACAAATTAAAAAACTACCGCAAAGAAGTAGGTGTGTGTATGTGAATATACATATACATGTTTGTATATATGGACAGCGTAACAATTTTATTACGCTGCAGTAACTACAATAAATGCAAAATGCAATCTAAGTCGCTGGCGAGCCAATGATAGGCATGCGGGCCAATGGACACCAGCGCAGTGCAGTGGTGCCATCAAGCACACGTACGCCGAACACGCGCTGCCTGCCTGTCGATAAATGAACAGAGGGTGAGGAGCGTAGCTGCAGTGTGTTGTCACTAAAAGCTAGCAGGTTTCTAGGCGCTTGCCGTCAGTAGCGGCAAAGCGTGGCAAAACCTTTTTCTACGACATAGTTTTGTTGTAATTTATATATATTTTTTGTAACTTTTTGTGTATTTTTTGCTGTTAGTACAGTTTGCTGATTTTATTGACGTCGCAAAGCTGCGCAATTAAATTTTATCGCAAAAAATACGAATTTTATTGTCACTTGAAACCGCCACACCGGCTGCCCAGCTGAGTGCGCCTGCCCGTTATGCCTTTGTCGTCGCGCTGGCTGCTCGCTTTAGTTTCGCGCATTTTTTTTATACTTTTTTATGCGGATTTCTAAGCAACAGCAAAGCGGAAAATGCAAATCCAGGCGGTTTTTACGAGCGCTTTGTTCTGCGATTTATTTTGCCTCAATTTAATGCACTTTAATTCAATAATTTTTGCAGCGTTTTTGCAAGTTTACCGTAATTTATTTGTTGTTTTGTATGACACATTTTAATTGTGATAACAAATTTTTTGATTTTCGCAAATTTTTCTTTTTGCTGTCAGCAACTTTTGTGTGACTGACGCATGCTGCCGCTAGGCGCACAGCTGTCATTGTAATTAATTTTATTGCTTCCTAAGTATTTATGTAGGTGCAGGCATTGTTGCTGGCACGAGTAGTGTATACATATGTATGAACATGCATCCATCTGTATGGTGTATAGTTTTTATTGCACTTTTTCCCCAGCGCTTGCGTTGAAATGTAATTTTCTGCCTTGCTTTTGTATGGTAATGACCTTTTCTAGTTGTTTACTGAAGCGCGTAATTACAGTTTCAAATTTCAGTTGCATTTATCATGGTGAGATTCTTTTTTCTTGCATTTTTTTAGCAGGCGGTTTTTAAAGCTGTGTGATAGGTTCTGTTTAAGAAGTAAAATATCAGGCTGCATTTAGTTTGCGTCTTGTTTAAAAACTACAGGAAAATACAATTTAAATGAAATTAAATTATAAAAGCGTCTAAAGATGAATACAGATAAGATAAGTGAAGATAGACTTTTTTCAGATTTATTTTAAAAATTTGTACGAAAAACGATTAAGATAGAGGAAGCCAAATTTTTGTTTAATTCTCTTCAGAATTTTAATCGATTTTTTTTAAGAAGTCAGCCCAGACAAGAACCCAGAAGAAAATGGCACCCTTTTGATAGTTTAGTCCGGAAGTAAAGAATTTATTCGAATTTTAATAACAATAAAATATAAATAAATAAAGATTTTTTTTTAATTTTCTTCAGCTTATCAATAGGTTTTTGTGTAAGAAGTTAGCAAAGTCAAGAACCCAGAGAAAAATTATACAATTTTGATAGTTTCTTCCGAAAGGAAAAGGGTAGAATAATCGAATTGTTCTCTTTCAAACATGTACGTATGTATAGCTTTAACATTGAAATTTCTGACACAAGCTGGCGGCTACTGGATTAATTTTCCGCGTCTCAGTTTTCCGGAGGGTTTCTAAGGGGAACATTAATTAAATTAAACAAGGCATCTTTACCTGCATATACTTGCCAATAAAATACGTATGCTTTTGGTTTTAAAGACATTTTTCTCGAAATGGCGGTCTCGTAAGGAAAATATAAATTGTTTACCGGGAAAATTAGCAGCAAAAAATCATAAAAAATAACAAATAATATAAAAACAAGAAAAAACGTTAACTTCGACTGCACCGAAGCTAATATACCCTTCACAGGTGCATTTCTTTTAGTAACTATGTATTCAGTTTATATGGAAGCTATATGCTATAATAATCCGATCTGAACAATTTTTTCGCAGATAACATTATTATCTTAAGCAGTAATCCGTGTCAAATTTCGTGAAGATACCACGTCAAATGCGAAAGTTTTCCATACAAGCCCTTGATTCCGATCGTTCGGTTTGTATGACAGCTATATGCTATACTAAGCCGATCTGAACAATTTCTTCGGATATTACATTTTTGCCTTTGAAAATAATCTATACCAAATCTCGTGAATATATTTTGTCAAATGCAAAAGTTGGGAATAAATAATTATGTAATCTCATTCATATATTTGTGGAACTTAGATTTATAAAAAGTCCAAATAATGCTTACTTGAATAAATCCGAAGAAATTTAAAATTGTAATGAAAATTAGTTTTCAATGCGATTTTGTAACCTTTTTGGCACTAAAGCCTTCGAAACGGGTTTACAAAGAGTAAGACACAAGACAAAATCAAGCAACTGAACGCCTTAAAATATGCAACACATTTGATTTTTTCACTTTTGGTAAACAGTGTGTTGTATTCGCGCAAAAACTACTTACGTTAAAATGAAAGCTTAAAAAACTGTACATACTTCGTTAGGAATAAAATAGTCCACTAGAGGAAAAAGCTTTATTTTTTAATTATATTCAATGAGGAAGGATAGTACCTGACCTTCATCCTAACTTTTTCTCATTTTACGATCTTTTTCATTCAAAATTAATTTCACTCAGATATTATTGGTTTAAAATTTCACGCTACGTACTCTTTGTCATCAACACTTTTGCCACCAAATATTCGTACGACTTCTGTCGAAAAAAAAGAAATTGAAACAAGTGTTCGAAATGCCTTTCTTTTTCCAAACAATTAGACTGTGAATAACGCCAGAAATTATGAAAATTTATGTCTAAAAAGATGACACACTTCATTTGCATATATGCAAGTATAATCTAAGTCACCCTTACCCACCTCAAATCTATGGAAATACAAAACAAGTGGGCAATCAAGCGAAAAAGTAATCAAATAATAAATCTATAATTCTGCTTCTGAAAAAATAGCAAACCAACTGACCGCAATTGTAATGAAACATTCGTTTATTTATTAAACAACACAGTGACCCCACTGAAACACACACTCTCATACAAGTACGTATTTGCATTCAAGTGCCTGTCCACAAAATATTTATATGACCACTAGTGGACTGACAGTGGCATTGATAGCAATTTTCGGCACATTTTTGGCGTAATTATAAGCGCATTTGTTACATTTACCAAATGCCAGTGGTGCGGACATAAAAATTATTTATTGATGACCACATACATAAATACATATACATAAGTATGTAAGTATAACATGTATACTTAAGTGCTGCCTTAACGTTGAAGTGCACGTGTAAATTGGTCTTTGGGGAGGATTTTATGCGCCGCCGATGAACATCGTTGGCAGTTTGACCCGAAACAAAATAGAGATTAGATGCACATACACATACATATATAAATATACACAAATGTACACACATATGTATATGTAAATGTGCAAATCTAGAGCATTTAAGCGGCCAAGAACACTGCCAGGTGTTCTGAGTTCGCATGCGGGGGCTGTTATTGAAATTATCTATATGTGTGTTTGTAAATGCGTTCAGCGGCAAAGTGTTACAATAATGCATTTAATAGCCTATTAAGTGCTATTGAGATTAGAACTTTGCTAGATTTTTTTGATTTACTTGCACTAGCGAATAAATGGGCAATGCTGTTTTAATGCCAGAAGTTTTCGGACTTCAGTATAATACATATGTATTTATGTATATGGGGTGTTATTCAATGAGATTATGGAGAGCATAAAAATCCACTTGATTATGAAAATCATTAATTGCCTCTATTATTATTTATATGAGTGTTTAGATACATCATTCAGTTTGGTTGTATTGTAATGAGGAACAAAGCAGTGTAAACTAGTTCAGTTCTAGTTGCATTTGAACCAGTTTTAAACTAGTTCGGTTCTAGTTGAATTTGAACCAGTTTTAAACTAGTTCGGTTCTAGTTGCATTTGATCCAGTTTTAAACTAGTTCGGTTCTAGTTGCATTTGAACCAGTTTTAAACTAGTTCGGTTCTAGTGTATTTTTAACCACTTATGAACTAGTTCATTTATAGTAATTTTAAACCAGTTGTAAACTTGTTCGAGTACAGCGCACCACTATATGAAAGAGTTCTTACATATACATTTATTCTTTCCATTGATTTTTTTTTCGTTAGCCAAGAACTTCGGCATGAAATGTACCATTTCACAAGTGAAGTCAGTTTTCTACTCATTAGTACCATTACAATAAAAGTAGTCTACGATTGGTTCGCAATTCGTTAGTAGTCGATAGAAATTTGAATCATAATATACCTAAAGTATTCCCGAATTGGCTTTATATTTCGGTTCACAAAGTGTTGGGATTCATTACAATATTTTACAATATGTTCTTGCCGCACACTTCTCGAACAGAAAACAACAGTGTCAATGCGTAATTGAAAATATTTGCTAATTAAAATTTACTTGATATACATTTGTATATTTACTAGTTAAAATTTCCTCGATATTTCGTCTTGCCTTTCCACCTATGACAAGTACTTTAAACCATTTGCGAGTGTTGTAAACCTTCTAAGCCGCCTCGGAATATTTTTTAAAGAAGCCTTTTCTTTGAAATAGAAATATTCGTACTCAAAATACTCTCTGAAATTTATTATAACCTGTTGAGTGACTATCGCTAATGAAGAAATAAGAAGAAGTCGCTATTAGCAATCATGGAAAAGGTACTGGCTATAAAAAGATATGAAAGAATTACTAAGGTTTGCTTTGGTGAATCAAGTAGAGTATTTGGGGGTTGAAATATGTCCAATAAATTATAAAAAACCTGAAACCACATCATCGAATTTTTTGAGGATTAACTCAATCACAAGATCCTTGAATAACACCATAGAAACCACTTGCGAACGTGTAAGTTTAGATTATCTGGGGCTCGTATCTATTTTCTTCGAAAACGAGTGTATCACAGAATGTCTCCGACATATGTAAATATATAAGCTTTCCTATTTTAGATAATATATAACTTCCAAAAACACATTATCTCAGATCGCAGTGAGTTATCTGTCATCAAGTCAAGATTATCGTAATTATGGGTACGTTAGGATTAAGGATGAAAAAATATACACCAACAAGTACCTATCTTAAATTATGGTATAATTTCTGTCGCATATTATTTAGAGACTATGTTATCTATTTAATGTAATTTCTAAAACATAAAAACATAAAACATATATTCAAACCAAAAAATTATAATTTCCTCTCTTCTTTCTGCTTGCAGCCATTCAAGGGCTTTATCTGGCCCACTGTCGTCACAGTCATCGTTGTTGCAATCGGTTGTGGCTTCCTTGTTACGCGATGAGTGCACCAAAAGTGAAGTTCCAGCGGCAACAGCCTCAGCAATACTTACAATTTAAAAAGCAAGCAGCAGTGAAGCAATGCAAAAACAAATAATTATTTACACTGAAAAAAAAAATCAAACAAAAATAATAAATTTTGAGAAAAACTTTAAAAACAAAGCCACAAATGAAAAGTGTTAAAGTGTGCGGAAAGCAGAAAGCTTTTTGTTTTCAAGGCAATAAAGGAGTACGAGAGAGAAATATTTAAAGGTGAAGAAATTTTCGCCAGGAAAGTGGAACGTGAAAGTGTTTAAAGAAGCGTGGAACGAGGCAAAGTTACGCCCCGCCAGTTTTGAGAGGACCCGGTAGTGAGCGGCTTGAGAAAGAAATCTTTTCGAGAGTGGAAACGTGTAATAGTTTTCAAATTTCAACAATTTGCGGATCGACTATCGAAAAGGCTCATCAAACTGCTACAATGAGAGCGAAAGAGAAAGAGAAGAAAGAAGGAAAGATATGGCGTCAAAGCAAGAGAGATAGGATAGCAAGCAAAGCGCACCGTGTGCGACAACGAAACCGAATTTTTAATCAACGAAGCTTTTCTTACACACTACAAACTCAAAACGAAATCACAGTCGAAACAAAAACGTAATGAAAGCGAACAATTAACATTTTTTAACACAGGCAAAGCATATTTTTGTACAATGTAGGCATTTATAGTAGATATACATATGTACACTTACGAGTATTTGACTAAAAATCTCTGCCGTATTTGGACGTGGAAATTTCGCATATTACTGCCGTTAAGTGTAAGCTACTTTGTGCTTAAACAAAATATTTTTCTACCGACAATTTTGTACGTTTTATATTCTAAATGTGTAACAGATAAGACTGTTCGACATTGAAAGGCAGCATTTGTACTAAACACAATTTAAAAGTAAAGAAATCTAAGACAAAAAAGCAGCAATTTTATAAAAAAAAATATTTGATAACTAAACATTTTCTAAAATTTTGAAAAAAATCGCACAAACTAACAGTAAACTAAACAAAAATCAAAAACAAGAATTCAATGCTAAACTTTTGTTTCATACTAACAGCTGAAAAATTGCTAATTTGGTGTACTGAAGGTACACATTTTTTTTCCAAAATGGATGCGCATATTTTTGATATAAATTTTAAAGGTCTTTTACAAAATTACCAAATATTTTTTCATATAAAAAAACTTAAGAAAAACAGCAAATTACAAAGCAATAAACTAACATGGAAATAATAATTCGGGTTTCCGAAAGCGTAAAAGAACTTGGCGCAATATTTTTGATCAATTTTATAAATATTTTTGTAACCGCTTACAAGTATATGTATGTATGAGAGTAACTAGAATACCGACAAGTTTTGCTAAGAAGTTTACAATTTGATAAGAACATAAAATCAAAAGCATAAAATTAATGAATATAAAAATTTTGGAGTTATTTTTTATAATTAAAAACCATAATACTAAATTTGAAAAAAAAAATTAAATTAAATTAAGAGTAAGACAATTTTGCAGAAATATTGCAAATAAATAAATACAACAGCAGAATAATTGAACAAAAAATAATATTACTAATTAAAAAGCAATATTTTTGAATACTAAAAAAGTAATTGGATGACTAATAGGTTCTTTTAAAAACAGCATAACACAAAACTTGTGAAAAGTTACGGAATGTTTTCAATTCAATATTTTGCATTTCAAATGGTAGCTTAAAAATAATTTAAAAAATAATATTTTGAGGAATATTAAAAAAAATCCATGAAACTTGGAATAAGTAGTTGTACTTAAAAAAAAAATTAAATCAAGTCTTTTTCATTATTTTGCAAACAAATTTTCTCTGCCACCTCTCCAGTAAATACATCAAAATTCAAAAAAAAATAAAAAAAAAATAAAAAAAAAAATATTAAAATGCTTACCACAAATTTTTGAACACAATTTTGAAAATTTAATTATTTTTATATGATGTATTTAAAAAATATTAAAAACTAATAATTTAAAAAAATGCGGCTGTTTATTTTTTAAACAAAAATATGCCAAATAAACTAAAATTAAAATTACTGTGGAGTAAAATCTTTTGAAATTAAAAAAAGCTAACTCAAAGCTAAATTAAAAGTTCACAATATGCTAAATTTTTTAAATATTAAGAGTTTTTTAAGAAAATGAAAGCTTTAAATCGGTTATTTCTTACAAAAAAAATTTTAAAACAAAAAAAAAATTGTTTCGTATTGTCATACGTATACGCATTTAACATTAAGAAAGCTTGCTTAATCACTTAGCCTAAAAATAATATTTTCTGTCACTCTCCCTCCCACTTAAACGGCTCTATGACATGGTTAACTGACCTTCTTCACATTAGCCTGTATTTTTGGACTATATAATAGTTATTCGGCAGTTTTTTTTCTTTCTCTTAAAATATTCAACTTTAGTTCTACTTATATCAGCTCATAAAAGTTAGAAAATGCTGACACTTTATACAAATCTTCAAGCTTTCACACAATCGCCGCCAAGCTTTCATTTCTCTCAAAGCTAGCTGGCTAAGGTAAAATAAAATAAATAATATATGATACAAAATAGTGATATTTTCTACAAAAATGTAAAGACAGTTTTGGAAAATGAAATACATACATATGTCATTATGATTATAATTAAGTGGCAAGGTGCTAAAATTTAAACACTAAAATAATATTAAAAGAAAAAAAAGAAATTTAACCAAATTAAAAAAATTATAAATTAATAAAATTTCTAAATTGTATAGAAATAACTTAAAAAAATTATAATTTTCAAACAATAACAAAAAAATAAAATAACTCTACAATAATAAAAACAAACAGTAAAAAAAACTATTCTAAACAAACTTACAATAACTGCTCCCAAACTGCAAACAAAAATCGAAGTCTTCGCTGTAATTAAAATTACAAATAAATTGTATTGCAATAAAAAAAATGTTTTATGTAAAAAAAATTACAAAAAATATATAGACGTGTAAATAAAAAACTGCGTTTGAAACATAACATAAATGCTTTAAACTATATAGAAATTATATAAAAACATACTTACAGATATAAAATAATTTTTAGTTAATTTTTTGCTTAGCTCTAATTGTGCGCAGAATTCTGCTTAGTTATAATTTTGAAAGCCATTTTTGTGATGTTTTTATTTACGTACTTTTTTTGTAAAGGAAAAGGAAACTATAAAGCGAAATTTATTATTTTTTGCTTCTTGCAGCAAAAAAAATGTGAATAAAAAGTTAGTAAAATAATAATTAAGAAACAAGTTAAGTGCATTAAATTAAAGTAAATATTAATATAAATATATAAATACAAACACAAGAAATATTTTGTTTGAAAATGGAAATAAACAAAACGTAAAAACAAAAAAAAAATTAAGACATATATACTAAATAAATTAAAATAATTAAGTTTAAGTTGTAACTTGCAGTAATAATTTTCAAATTGGTCTCAAAACACCTTTTTTGTTTTAATTTGCATAAATTGCTTAAGTACACTGGAAATATTTGAGAATATTCGTATATGTTGAAATTTAGAATAGCTGTTGAGTTGTTTGTTAAAATTTTCTAATTAGTCAAAAAAACTTTCAAAAGAAGTTACTTATTTCAGCATTTAATTTTAATTAATATTTACAAAGCTTTAAAGATTTCACTAAGTTAGAAAAGCTAAAGTTCACAGAACTTTTATAAAGCTTTTATTTTCCAACAAAAAGATTAAATTTAGAAACTACCAAGAGCTTCCCTAGCAGTTCACTAGCACTATTTTAGCTTTTAAAGCTATTCTCTATCAAATCTTTCATTTTACAAAACCTAATAGAAATTCTAAGAAATAAGTATAAAAGATTTAGCAGAACTTCTTGCTTATTCACATTAATCTGATCTTTTCTGAAATAATCAATAGCTTTTCCCTAGTGTTCGAAAGCACAAAAGCACAAGTTTAGCTTCTACAGCGTTTGCTGAAGCTTTCACTTATCACATCATTTATTAAAATTAGTACGAAATATTACGCTAAACTGCTTCATGCTTCACTCTGTTACATTACTCTGGACTTTTCTGAAATAAGAGTTCAAAAGCACTGCTTCTCATAAGAGTTCAAAAGCAGCTTCTACAGCGTTTGCTGAAGCTTTCACTTATAACATCTTTTTCATATATTTCAAATAACTAAACAGGAATAGAAAGCTCTGCTTATCACTCATTTTAAAAAGCTCTCAATAAATTCTTTGAAGCTTCCGCTCAACAGACATCCTTTACATCTGAAGTTCTTAAAAATAATTATTTTTTACAACTTTATAACATGACATCTACAACAATTATTTTCTTAAAACTTATACTTTATATTGCATTTGAAAAACACAAAACATTCGGTAACAATGAAAGCTTGTTTTGAATTTTTCGCTGATTGTGAAGCAGTAAAACTTAAAAAACAAATACTTTCTGATCTCAAATATACAGAAAATATACGAAATTCACACAAACTGGATCTCGCATGTCAAAGTAAATGAATTGAAAGAAATTTATGCAACACACTTTTGGACTCAAGTGTACGTTTTCTTTAAGTTACACAATAGTTTATATTTTCTTTGTGAAAATTCCCAGACGCTCATTACTTCAAGTTCATTTGAGATTTTATTACAAATACAACAGAGTAAAAGCCTAAATAACAAAATCTCTTGAAAAAGCAAACTTAAAGAAAGCTCACTTTTGCAGTACTTTTGACATAATTTATCATAAAATCATAAAAATGAATCGGTAAGCATGAAAAGCAAAGTATTATTTTACTTAGCACAATATAATTATAATAAATTTTAATACACCAGTAATTAATTTTTATAGCAAATATTGTGAATTTAATTTGCCGGTCAAGCTTAGCAAATCTGTACAGCAATTTATGCAAACGAATAAAAATCGAATAAAAATAATTGTTTAAATAATAAACATAAAATTTATATCTTAAAACAATTCCCAAAAATCACAATGATCTCAAGATGAAAAATATATAATAAATTATAATTTTCTATACATAAATTTGTATTTTGCATATAAAATCTATAATAGCTACAGTTAAGTTAGTGTAATAAAATTTGCGCAACTTGAACAATGACAAATGCCACCCAAACCGTAAAAATCATTAGGTAAGGAAACAACAAGAACACCAGCATTATTACAACAACCACCAATTCCAATTCTTCAATGGAATTAAACCGCAGTTATAAGTTTAAGTTTTGTTTAATGCATAAATTAAATATTTACCCTTAATTTTATATTTTTAAACTTTTAGAAGCTTCGTTAAGTCTCAAAGCTATGAAAAGTTTAAAATTGTGTTAAAGAAACACACAGTAAAGGCAGGTGATTGCAAAAATTTCTTGTCATTAGACGATTTTTCGCTATTATATAATTATTAATTAATTGCTAGTTGAATTGGACGATATATATGTACATAGTAAATAGTTGTAATTTCTCAAGTTTACGTAAAAATATGTGCCTAGTTGTAATTTTATTTTTTACAATATTATTTTGCCCTTAATAATATTAAATCACACTTGTTGTGTGATGTTTTTGTAAATAGCGGGACAAAACTTTTATTATAGATGTACAGATAACATACACTCATTTTTTGTAGTATAATTTAAAATTTCACATAAAATACTTTTTGAATTCGAGTACATTTTTCGAGAGTTTCCATACATGCTCTAAAACTATAAATCACCTTTAAAAGCTTTCAAATTGCACTATCATAAAATAGTAATCTCTGGATTCAAACACTTTTTGTAAGTTATAAGTCTCACGATATATTTCAAAATCACTCAGTTTACAGAAAAAGTCTTCACCAAGCTTAAAGAGTAATCTTTCTTAACAAAAAACTCTGCGCCATACGTCCGAAAAGCGCTGTGATAGCTCTTCATAAATTGTAGAAACTGTAGCACATAAACTAATTTAAATTTTGGAAATTAAAGTATAAAAACTTGTTAAGCCAGTGATCTGCAGCTGAAAGCTTTACAAAACTAAAATTTTTAATTTGATAATACAATAGCTACACTCTTGTTGTAAAGCTCTCACTAAATACATAGGAAGCTCTCTAAACTCTTCAGTAAGTGAAATACATACACACATATGTATACTCGTAATCATTTCAGACATATTTACTTTACTCTCAGCACATACTCGATTCAAACAATTTTACTCAATAAGCAAAATATTTTTGAATAATATTCTCATAATAATCCAACAACAATAGACACATATTTTCAAAAACCGGAAGAAAATAATCAACAAACAACAAAAACAAAAATTACGAAACGATCCGAAACCAAACGAATAAAATTTTAATTGAACGATTTGTAAATTTTTAACAAATGAGCCACGTAAATCCGAAACAGTTTTGAAGTTTCAACAAATATTACAAATTTCATATATTTTTGCGTTGAACGGTCACCTACTGTTACTTGAGTTTGACGTGCGCTCATTTCTAATAGTTTTCACAATGATCTCGGTATATTTTGTACTCACCCAACTAAGGGAACTTTCAAAGCGTTACTGAAAGTAATGAAAAAAGTTAGTTTTTGAAATATTTCGTTTAATTAGAGCAATGTTGCCAGTTTTCACAAGCTCGCAGTTGTGATTTGGTGTGAGATTTGGTTATCATGCACTGTTGCCAATTTTATTGATATCGTTTTCATTACTTCCCCAGTTTAATGGCGCTGTTTGAACGCCCCTGGAGTGAGTGTCCAAAAACGCATACACTTAAAAATTTCTGCTAATATTTAGTAACATTTTTAGCCAGTTAGTTGAAGTTGCATTTAAATAAATAAAAAATATTTGTATTGTATTTTTTTTTTAATTTAATATTCATAAAATAATTTTTACGTTGTCATCAATTGCCATCAATATGCTCATTCTCATTTTATAGTTAATAAAGAAAGTCATGCATTCGCGCAAATTGCCAAACAAAGCCACAAAAAAATTAACAATTCACTACATTTAACGAAATGTAACGTCACCTAAAATGCAAAATAACGTATGATCAAAGAATTCGAAATTGAGTGTTTCATTGGCTACGAGCCACTACTTCAAATTCTGTACATATAAATAAATATTTCCAACATTTTAAGGTTCTGCTAGCAGACAAACCAACTTTTAACCAATATTTAAATTTTGTTTTACTCATGTTCCATTTTATAACGAATTTCATTCTTCCACCAGTAAATTTCCGAAAACATTGTTACGTTATTTTGCAGTTTAGGTGACGATATGGTTTTTATGTATATGTAATTAGAAATGAATAGACATATCTACATATGTTAATGAACTATTTAAGTATAAGCTAAGTAATTTTGTAAATTGCGCAAAATTTTTCTGGGTAAAAAAGTTTACTTTAATTTTTCTACAGATAATAACAAGGAAATATATTTAACTGACTCACTTTCGCTATTTACCGCACACTACCGCAATTCGCTTTTGCTTTTGCGTTGTTGCCAAATTTCCACGTCAGGTGCTGCCAAGTTACATATTTACATTAAACGTAAATACACTAAAAGTATATAAAAAAAAAGATGCATAAAATATGATTCTCTAGCTACCACTTTTCGCTTTAAATTTTTTTTTTGTACTACTTTATGTTAAAATTTTTTTGTTAAAAAATTTATTAAAATTCAATTTTTTGTAGTGTATATAAATTACTTGTATGCCTTACTTAGCTGCATTGCTTTTAAAATTGTTTCCAATATTTGCTAACACAAATTTGATTTGTTTATTTTTTCATTTGCTTTAATTATATTTGTAAAATAGAATATATTTTTTAGTCTATAAACAGTTGAAAAGATGTTATGAAATTAATGATTTTTATAATATTTAAAAATGTGAATTTAAATGTATATGAAATTCATTTACATAAAATTAAATAGGAAATATGTATACAAACTAAATAATATAAAAACACCAGAACTATAAAAAAGTATATTATAAATATGCATTTAAGTATATTGAATAAAAATCATTATTATGATCTCATGAATGTTTATCGAAATACAACATATATATATGTATATTAAATATAATTATAAAGAAATTTATACAAATAAATAAAAAACAATCTCAAAGTTGGAGCAATAAGTTTATTTTATTTATTTTGGAATATTCGTACTGTCTGTACAAGGCTGAAAAGGTTAAAAGTTACTGTGAATAGTAATACGGGAAAAAATTATTTGAAATCATGAGGAAATGAAGGAACAAAGGGGTATACTGGACTCACTCATGTATTAACTGCTGGGGTAGAAACACTTTTTAGCAATTCATCAAGAACTGCTCTTTCTCATAACGGCTTTCATCGGGCTTTCCGGTGAACTGCGGTCTACTCTAAGGAGGGCACTTAATGCCATTATATACGCCGGTATATACCATTTAATACACCTGTATTACTGCAAATACCGCTTTAAAATTTAGACGGCTGGGTATATGAAGGAGTTCAAACAGGCTCACGCCGAAATTCTTTTCTCCTTCAATTGCATTCCTAAAACCAAGGACCAATGCATTTCAGAAGCTATGCCTGCGGGCTATTTCTCATACCCACGAGAGATATGTGGACTCAGATACGTCAAAGACAGAGGAAGAGTTCTCTGTAAGTAGCTCTTCTCAAGCACAGCCTTAGGCTAACGGACCACTCTAATGTTTTTCGGTCAGATGCGGCTTCTTTAAGGTGGTAGTAGATTTACTACTGCGAAGTGCCGCAGGAATTCAGGAAGAAACACTCACACCGAAAGCAGCGCGATGATATTAGCATTGACCTCGCAAACTGTGCGCTCAAAGTCAATCAAGATGCCAATTCATCATCGGACTCATTTGGGTGGATGGTCATAGCAGAATCGCTGAGAACTGCAAAGCCGATGTGCTAGCAAGAACGTAAGAAATTTACTGAACTGCTTGACACTAGCAAAGTTCATCTTGCAGAAGTCTTAGGAGTGTTTTCTGAACATTCTCCAATAGGAATACATGCTGTAAGACTAAAAATTCAGGCTAATGAAAATGATCAAATTTGTATGGAAAAAGGTGAGGTGGAAACATTCAGGCAGTTCCCCCTCCATTGTCCAACCTTTACAAAACTGAGGCAAAAACAGCTCGGCTGCCATACCACATTACTACAAAGAAACAGCGTTATAACCTTTTTATCATAACGGATATAATCAGCAAGATTATATGGATATAAAGGAATTTGTGAGCAGAAAACTCATCGAGTTTTCCCCACTATAATGAGCCCTACCATTCTGGTATAATTTTGTATGACTTTATGGCCAAACGCAAACAAGAGTCATCGCCCAGACACGATTAATCAGATTTAGCTCACGGTAATTTTTTTTTTTTTATTGAAAAATCTGCTTCGGGGATCGCGCCAGGGGTCAATTGAAGCATTTAAAAGTGATTCATTGAAAGCACTAAAAGTCATCTTACCTTAGGCTTTGAATTAGAATTGTTATTTTGAAAGCTTAAACACGGTATTCACACTTTAATTCAAAATTCTTACCAGCACTACGTAATTATATCAAGTTTTGAAAATATGAAGTAGATTAACACTTGTGTAACCTAGAAAACTCTGTTGCCGTCGTTTAACTCCGTCTGCGTCAAATATACTAAGTCTATACCAGGACTCAAGAGATGTTGCTAAAATTTCTTAGAAATTCACTCGAAACCCCTTGGTTAGTCATCGGGTTATAAACTAAGACTCCAATATACTGAGATGCCTCATATTTTTTTTAAGATCGATCTCAATAAATGCTTACCTCAATAAATCAATCTCAATAGATGCTTACCAACAGAATAAAACCTAAAGTCACCGCTTAGACTATAAATACTTTAGATTTTTTAATCTGTAACAACTTTTATTCCTATAAATCAAATATACGAAATTCCATGTAAAGTCATCTATAGGCGATGGATAATTCATCAATTTGTGGCTTGTTTCTACTGCGCGGGCGGCATGCTAAATATATGGCTGAATTTTTGAGTTTTTTCGTGAAAATATCACCCAAGTAAAGGAATATACTACAAGTCTTGAGATTCTTTCGAGTAAGTGATGGCTTTTATGGGAAACCTTTACCGTCTAAAATGATAACTAGAGTATTGTCATTAGAACTTCAACTATTTGTATTATAAAAATATTTTTATGATTTATATTTTTCTACAAAAGGATTCGGATCTTTTTATTAATATTGAGGCATTCAACCTATTCGATTACCAACCAAATAATTACAACAATAACAGGTTAACCAAAACTTGAAGATATTCATGAAAATAGTATGAAGGCAGATAATTGGTGAACCAAAATTTATAGAAAACCAATTAAGTGGGCATTTTCAGTACCGGAAAATGGTGTGGAAACATGCAATGGGTTAACACGAGCGCTTCACACAAGTGCATGTTAACACGAAAACATTACACGAATACGAAAAAAATAAACCAAATTGTTGAACACAAATTGGGCAATTATGGCGCAAAATCGTAAGTAGCAAAAGGACACGACAAGCGGGAGAAATAATAGTGCACAGCACAGGGATTAGATGTGCCGAAATCGATACGGCTTGCATGCCGTGACTTATTATGTTTACGCTTACGTTTGCGGAGTTATGATTTTCCAGCAGCAATTATGCGCATACAAAACATAAATAGAGTTCAGGAAAGTAAAAAGAGTATTAAAAGTGCCAGCAAAGGTATATGCCTAGAAGCCTAAGGCCATGGATTGAAGGCGAAAGTGTAATATGAGTCGCAACCCGCTGTCAAAGGATATGCAATGCCCGTACACACACACACACACGCTCACATGCATATTAGAAGAGTTAAGGGTGAGCAGGTCGGTAGCTCCTTCAGTGCTGTGTTGTTATATTTTTTCTCAACTAGCAAAGGAAATGCCGGCGTTACCTTGCGTTATTAGCGCAAATTATGCCGTGATTATGTTAGCGCTTCGTGCTATTTACAGTTATGCTGCCCTCGAGCATTGTGTGTGATCTGGCAGCATATGTAAGTGGTTATTATTAAGATTTGTATTCTTTGTGCGCTTGTGCTTTTCGGCTTTGACGTGTTTGCGGTCGCTGCGCTGATTAAATTGTCATAATTGCCTTTTTGCGGAAATTGTAGCGTGAACACGCGCACGCCCTCACCCTCTTCCGCACCAAACGGATGTCATGTGATATGAGTTTCATGGCATTTTATTTTGCTAAGGCTTAGGTTCGCACAAAAAACATATAAATGGTGTGGTGTTTTGCTGTGTGGCATAGAATTTCAATTGAATTGTGGTTAGATGTCAAATAATAATTTCATATTTCTTACTATTTAAGGTTTAAGCGGGTGCTGCAATTAAATTAACCCATCAAACGCGTGCGTTCTCGTGTCTCCTTGCTGAATATACAATTAAGTATATCTACAAGCCATTGTTGGTTGTACGTGGGTGCAATAAAAACTAAACAGACGCGGAATTTCTCATATGGAAATTAGGTATTTACATGTTTTATGAAATTTTTGTGACCGCAACACTCTTTCTGAACGCCCAAAGCGAAAAACAGCTTGTGAAAGCAATATCTACTAGGGGAAATTTATTATAAACTTGAGAAAAAATGTATTATGAAAATGGACAATTTTTGAACAAAATTGTAAATATATTTGTTAATACTTAAATTTTTAAGCCTCTGGTTGGTCTGTTTCTTTCTTCCCTCTGCGAGTCGCCCGATACCAGACAAGGTTTTAGACAGAGTTCTCCCCTAACCATAATGCTAGAAAATGTGATTCACACCGCTATTGCAAACCGCAGTGGCACTGTCTACACTAACAGTATAATGAAACTGGGGTACGCAGATCATATTGACATCGTAGGCTTTAATAACAAAGCCGTTATCACAACCTATTCCAACCTAGAAAAAGAAAAATAAAAGCTACAAATTTGAAAATCTTAATCTCTTTCTATATCTCGGAAACAGTCTAAATTACACCAATAATCTAAAACTGGAAATAAAACGCAAAATATTCCTTGACAACAGGAGCTACTTATGGATCAGTAGGTAATTGAAAGGCCGATCCCTCTCTCGGCGAACAAAAATTATGCTCTATAAATATTTCATTATTTCCGTCCTATTAAACGGTGTATAAACAAGAACGTTGATGAACCGAGATGAGAGAGCACTTGGAGCCGTCCGCGTGAGCGATGAATATCGAAAAAGATGGAGCCGCGAACTGTCTCTCTAGGCGACGTGTACTACTGTGATCAAATTGAAAGGCGAATTTTAATTTATACTTCACGTGTTTTTCGAATCGGTAAATTTTTTTTCTCTAAGTTGGTAGTACTGTTAGTGACATCTATGCTAAATTTATTAGTATTTGAGATACGCGTCGTTTTGTGAGGCTCTAAAAGTGAATTCTTCCATTTTTACTATGTCTGAATTTATTCAACAAAGAAGTGTGCTAATGCACCATCTCATACTGCATTGGTTACTCTTGATCATTTCGCCACATGCAATATCGTGCCGCAACCAACGCATTTGCCTGATTTAACTTCGTGTAACTTCTGGCTATTCAGCAAATTCACATGACCACTGCGGGGACAATTGAGTATATAAAAGCTGAATTGAAGAAGTCTCTGATCTGATCACGACAGAGGACTTTTTTCAAGTGATATGATGACTGGAAAATTCGTTGGCATAAGTGTGTTGCAGCAGGAGAGGTGATTAATTTGAAGGAGATGAAATGAACAAAATTCACCTTTAAATTTCACAGTAGTATATAGTTAAGCGCATAAAAAAAACATTAAATGCGCTGGTTAGATGATGCTAAAGCTACAGGAAAGCTCCTTCGATTCGAGTTCCATAGTTGAACATTGAAGGCAGGGCGCCCATGCATACAATAGAAATAGCCACTGTCTGACGTGACCTCGCAAAGCATAAAAAGGAAGAGGAAAAGTTATGTGTTATAGGCCTAGATCAAACCGCGATTGTACAGCCAACAAAGAAAGAAAAAAAGAAAGGAGAGGTTAGTCGGTTTCAAAGTACAATAGATGTGATTCTGGTGTACTCAATGAAATCTAAATTACTCTTCTTGGGAGATATTTTGTATATACAGACGAAAACTGACATTGAAAATTCCACTAGGCGCAAAACCAATATATTTGTTAGAATTCTCTTAAGGGACTATACCAATGTAACGCATGAAAAATTGAGCGATTTTGTGAATATTTTTAAAAGAAAGTACTCGATTGAATGCTTCAAATTTCTTTAGGGGTAATAAGGTATATTTTCGGCTCTCTTTAAGATTTTTTTTTTACCAAAATATTGAAAAATAATGGAGTTATGCGCTGTCTTCGGAGACATCATTCCGGCCGAATAAGTAACTGAAAAAAAATCAAAAAGGTTATTAAACATTTTAAACCTAAAAAATGGTCGTTTTTATTAATGCCAAATTCAGTTTTAATTTGTGTTCATCGGTCAATTTCTTGTTGAGTTATGACTTCTGCAATTTTGAAAAATTTCGTTTCGAGAAAAATCCGCTTGGAGTTTTACTTATATACATATTTTTGTACCTGCGAGCGGTCGCTCTTTAGAACGCTGCCATCAGCTATTCAAATTACGTTCTTGCTGATTTCACAGAATATTTGTAGAAATACAAGGTTCCTTCCAAAGTTAACAGGACTCTTTGAATCTAGCGCCCCCTAATGGCACCATCTATATGTCGACTTCAATTATATCATAAATCTTATAACTCACCCTAGTAAAAGCCTCTTCAAAAGACCTGCTGTAATTATTTAACCGCAAAATGCGTGAAATATGCTTAGATTGAAAGTTTGATAGACAGTTACTGGTCCAGTTAAATATAATAATAATAATCGTATATACTTAAATTATAGACGGATTTCGGTTTCCTTAAATCGACGCGTGTCACCACAGTGCGCTGTCAAATCTTTACAATTTAAGCGTGCATAGCTGTCAATCAAATTTCTAGTAGAAAATAAAAAACAATTTGAACCGAAAGTAAGAAAAAGTGTGTGTAAGCAGCGAAATACAACACCAGCAAATGCGTTTCGAAAATCGAAGCACAAAAGCTAGAAAATAACAACCACCACCACTAAAATTTTGCATACCACACACATTCCCGACACTTCTCGCATTGCATAAACGTCCTTTCAAGCTACTTTAGCACACTTTCTTCAGAGTTACGCTTGACAAACGTGCCGTATTTGTCATAGGACACGCCTGCAGCCACCAGTAGTTTGAATGCTCTGCTAATCTCTAATAACAAGTTTCGATTTATTATTTTATTCGTGTAGCCACTAGACGCCGTATTATTGAATCAAATCCTTTTGAGTATCTATTACTAATATTCATAATTCTCTTTGGGTGACACACTTCGGCTAAACAATTTGATTTGACGATTTAGCAATATTTGTGGGTATTCATACAAAGAGGGTAGCATAATTTGCACTTCGACATGTCAAATGTGACAGTTAGACAACGGTAAATTGTGACACGCGTCCACGGCTGTCATGGTTGTTAATGATATCGTATTTAGAAAGGATTTAAGCGCAGTCGATTGAAAAAAAAAGCGCAAATTTGCTGATGAGAAAAAGTTGTTGGGAGTGAAAATCAAAAAAATAAGGCTTGAAAACTCTTGGGTTTTGCACCACGATAATGCACCGTTGCATACTGCATTGATTCTTTGTGAGTTTTTCGTTAAATTTTCAACAAATTTCGTACCGAAACTAACGTATTCGCCTGATTTAGCTTCTTGTAACTTCCCTCTTAAACTCAAACGACAGCCCCGGGCAAACAGTTTTGAGTCAAACGAAGATATTTAACGCGAATGTATTCCTGAAATTGACTTTAACAACTGTTTCGAGGATTGGAGAAAACATTGGCACATGATTACTTTTAGGGGACAACATAGATTTTGAAGAATAAATTAAGAATTTGAAAATTATGAAAAAAGTCTTACTTTTTTTTTGCTCGGAGGCCTCGGAGGCTCTCCATATCCTATTCAGATAGCAATAAGAGTCACGTATTAGAGGTACTAGTTAATTTTAGCTTAAAGATATTTTAGAACCTCTCAGCTCATTGTGCGGAGTGTGCTGTACCTAATTCCTGTTATAGATATGACGGAGTTACCCAACATTAGGATTTCAATCTCAATCAATTTGTAAGAAATTTATTCTGGAGATTGATTACGCTGGAAGAAAAAGATTTGGATATTGCCAGAAACCGACCTAAGAAAGTGCTAAAGGGTATTAATTCAAGCAGCGTATTCGCCCTATAAATGCGACTTCGACTATGAATTGTAATTTATTTTAATTTTATTTAAATTTATTCGAATGCCAAGTTATATATTCTGATCAGATAAATAGATCAATATGGGCAAAATGGTTATTCAGTATTGTTATTTTTATTCAGTATAAGAAAATTTTGTTTTTCTCCTTGCTATATAAGAACTGATCAATCAGCTTTAATTACTGACTTATGCTCTGTTATTTGGAAATTATTCCTCTTACCATATAATAAGTCACTTTGACTTTGCCATATAGGCACAAACTATTTTTCAGAACACTGTGGAAGACACAAATCAGTTCAAGCCAGACATTTACTGAATTTAGCGTCAATTGGCTGAGAGTGTTAGAGGTGACAATAGCACTCACATCAACGTGACCACATATCGCAGAAAAAGTGTTTATTTCAAATAATGTGTGTTAAAAACGCGAAAACTGGTTTTCTGGGAAAAGCTGTTAAAATAATCGTCAGTTTTTCGTTATCTCATTATTTTTTCTCCTTTTTTTTGACACCTAAGCCCCCTTTTCGTAGACCAGGTCACATATGTTCAAGCGCATACCACTAGTCCTGATGAGCTGAAGGAAGTATTCTGGTTTAAAAGTCAGACTTCAGAGCCTTTTTAGCAAGTAATATTTTAATACAAGTATTTTTTTAATTTTTATATTCATATTTCAAGAGTACACAAACAAATTTGAAACAAACGAAAATAAATTGACATAAAGTTACTAGTTCCATAAAGAATAAGGAAAAAAATCTCGTGTTGACAGTTTTGAGAGAAACGCGTTTAAAATTTCGGCGTCCACTCGATCCGGTCTAGTTACCAGGGCACTTTAAAAATAATGTAACTTCGGGAAAGCCATTTTATGGGAACATTTTCGAATATATATCCAAATTCCAAAAATAAATCGATTTTTGCAAGTTTCTAGACTACAAGTAGAATGCGTCCTTATGGGCCTGTTCTGAGGCATTTATTAAAATGCACACCTGAAAACAAAATCATTGTAGGTTGGAACGCATTGCAAAAGGAAGATCAATTAACAGAAATGAAAAAAGGATAAAAAAGCGACTGTGGTCGGGAAGAGGAAGGGGAGGTGAGTATTTAAGTTTTTGAGAGTTATGAAACTACGAGTCCCATGATAAATGTTAAATTGCAAAGTTGCATTAGACTAGGTTTAAATTTTGCATTGTGTGATTTTGTAAAACTCAACGATCTGCTCTTTGTGTTTAAATGGGGTGATTTACTTTCAGGATTAGACATTGCTAATAGTTTTTCCATTTTTTAGAAATCCATTCAAGAATTAGTGTACCTTCAAATGGTTGAAAAATTTTAAAAATAAATTTTACAGAAAATTATCTTCAGCAAAAGCTCATTACCGTTCGTTCAGTTTCAACACAAAAATATTTAATAATTTGGATAAATTATTCTGTTAAAAATTTATTGACAGCACGGATCCTAATATTAAGTTTAATCCGAAGTCGTTATGGAACTTTGTAAAATCAAAAAAGGTATGTCGGTCATTCCTTCCGCATAAGTGATAGTCGGCATGCACTCCTGGTGAAGTTTCCAACTTGTTTGCTGAATTCTTGAAATTAAATTATGTACATAATGAGCTTGGAACCACTTCAATTTTTCTGCTAATAAATCTATAAATTTTGTATCTTTCGCAGAATGATATTGGCAAGGCTATTTCTGATAACAAGCCTTCCATCCTTCAAAATTGGACTTAATAAGCTGTCTGTACTTATACTCATATTTCTCTTCAATAAGTCTTTGTCCAAATTAGTTTAGTTTAGTCTGAAATTGATCACTACCCCTATGCTTAAACGTGGTAGAAAGGATGTAGTCTCCAATTACAGACCCATTTCTAAACTCTCTATCATTTACAAAATGTGTTATTTCTGGTCGCTCTACTGTGTCAAATTTAGCTGTTTCAAGCGATTATTGCATGTCTGCCTTCTCCGCTGGATGTTAAGTAGAATGTGTTTATACAGATTTCTCTAAAGCCTTTGATAAAGTTTCACACAATATTCTAATTAAAAAATTAATCTCTTTAGATTTTCACTCTGTCTTTTGCAGTGGATCAAGTCATATTTGCACAATAGACGTTGTGTTGTTATTGTTGATGGGGTGTCATTCGACTCTTTCATTGTGTCATCGGAAGTGCCACAAGGAAGCGTTTTAGGTCCTTTTCTCTCTATGCTATTTGCCAGCGACATTTCCTGTTGTTTCTCTTTTCCTATATCTAGTTGACTTAAAAATATTCACAATAATGAAAAACTCCGAAGGTGTAATTAAACTTCTATGTGATATTGATAGTTTTTATAATTGCTGCCTGTAATCACAGCTTTTACTGGATTTGGATAAATGTTCTCAAATCTCGTATGCGAGTGACATAGTTACAATATTTCAAATTGCGTCCTTAAATGCGTAACTGAAATCAAAGATCTTGGTGTAATCTTTGAAAATGGATTTTCTTTTAATAATCACATCAATTTTATCACCTCCAAATCATTTTCTGTGCTTGGCTTTGTCCGTTGAAATGTTTCCAAACTTTCCGACCCCTATACGTTAAAATAATGGTTTACATTTGTGTTCGTTCGTTTTGTTCTATCTTGAAGTATGCTGTGTTCATCTGGATACCATATCGTCTATCCTCAACTAATGGGATTCAACACGCTCAAAATTTTTTTCTTAAATTTGTCCTCCGCTCCTTCAAGTTTGTCTTATGAATCTCTTTTATTGCTATTACACCTTAAATCACTTGTTCTCTGTCTTTTCATTTAATACACTTTTCAGACAACCTCAAAATGTATGTGAAAAACTCAAGCAACCGATTTCTCGGTGTGATATTTTTATCTTTTACATAAATTTTTCTTCTTTTACGAAATATAGGATAAACTAACATTCGCTGGTATACAAGAAAAAAAATCGAAAACATTATTTTATTAACTTTTTTCAAAATGTTCTCTTTTAGAAATTTTCAATTAAAAAAATTTCATTTGTGTTAATAATGAGGTTATATATTGCTGAAATTCCCTTCCTCCACAGCCTTTTCTAAATCAAATCCTTTCACCGCAGCAGGTGTTCCGCCACCGATTAAAAAAAAGCGACCTAATCACCACATTACAACAACATCAAACAACTAATTAGCATGCTGACAGTTGCGCCAATAGGCTGCATTGGAGGCTTAAGCTACCTATTAGCATGCAAATCAGCTAAGCAAATCTAACCAAATTAATGAAAAAAGATTTACGCACCAACAACCAGAGGATTAGAGGCACGAAGGAGTAAATGTCATGCTTTAATAAGCAAATCACTTTGTAATGAATGCGCTTGTATTTATAGAAACAATTGTTATTTATATAACCGCAAAATAAACAAATAAGCATTAAGACGATGAAAACAAGCAACGGCAATAAATGAGAGCAACAACAATGGACACAACATATTGCCGGCAAATTTTCAACAACTGTGAAAAAATCTGTTGTTGAGCGGATTAGCGACACCTGACAAATGCCGTCAAGTGGAAAATAATGTGCACAACTGTTGTGAATTTCTCTCCTAAAAATGAACATTAGTCACTTATACACACATACATATACATAAATGTACATATTAATTTATGTGTTGTTATCTATCAGGTGCAAGGCATGTCACGCATTTTTAAGCTCGTCTGCTTACTTGCTTTTGCACTTTCAACTTGATCGGTTTGAGTATTTGTGTAACAACAGCACAACATTGTCGTGGCTTTAATTAATATGTTGCAAATTTTTTCCTAAATTTTTCTTATGTTACTTTACATGCTTCCGTTTCCGTTTAATAGTGCAATGAGCTTATTGTCAAACCGCAAGCTTTTCATGTGTATGAATATGTAGCTTTCACTTAATAAACCCAACAAGCAAAAATTCAACAAAAGAAATGCTGAAGAATGTTGAGATTTTTTTGATTTTTAATATGATAGGTTTCTCAGAAACAAATAATATAAAGCTGAACATTAGATTAATATATCCTTTACAAGTGATAATAATTTAAGCTTTAGTGTTGCCTTATAACAAAGTATATACGATATACGTATGCATGCTAACAAATTCTTCATATTTTGCAATGAAAGTAGAAAGCCTGCGTTATTGAATTTTTCAAGAATTAAGAAAACTTGATTTCCAAGTAAGCACAAAAAAATAAATGTAGTTTCTAACCAAATTGTTTTATTAGCTCGAAAATTTTATGAAACATGGTGGGCAAATGTCTCCACGACTGCGTTTTATTAAGACCATACTGCATACTACTTTTCACCATTTCTTGCTATGCACCCGATCTTAATTACCCAATAATCGCCAACTAATTATCTAACCTATTATTTTCGGAGTCAGATCATGGCCAATACTATACCGATCTCGCACACTCCGGAACAGATTCATGATATACGTACCAAACGACGAATATCAAAAAAAATGAGCATCACCTTAATTTGTGAGCGGCTTTGGCGTGCCTTTTTGGTCGATCCTTTTTTCACCTCTATTCCGATGATTGCAGACATTTTTGCAGGTCAAACTCATAAACACATGTCTCATCGGCAGATACAATGAATTTGGGATCGGAGTTCGCACGATCAAACATATCCAAAGAGATCTGTTTACGGTACTTTCTTTGAAGAAAAATTCAGCTTTATCGGAACGAGTCGAGCAAGAACGCGTTTCATACCCAAAATATCCACCAAAATCATTCGAACGTACTCGCGAGAGATGTCGAGCTCTCTTGTCATATCTCTCATATATGTCTGACGATTTTCATGCACCATATCCCTCACTATTTTAATATTTTCATCAGTAGAAGAGGTCGAAGGTCGTCCAGAACGAGGCATGTCTTCACCGATCTCTCGACCATTTTTAAAGGTTTTTTACCACTCGTAGGCTAGTGTTTTGATAAAACAAATAATGTGAATTTTTTTAGATTTTTTAATTCTTTGTTCGATATTTTATACATTGTAAAATCTCAACGCAATACTGACTACAAACAACAACGTATCAACTTAAGCAACCAACTCCTGGACTGGAGTATAATTTTGACATGGACTACGATTAGAAATTAATGTTCCGAAAACCAAATTCAGTTTGAACCATGGGCTGATACAGGCTACATTCTGCCACTTAAGTATGCTTGGACACTAATGTCGTAACTTGGCGTATGTGAACGCAGTAGGCGGTGCCATTAAGCGTGAAGAAAGGTATGTAGCTGCTGCCATTTCCGGTGTTTTTATGAAGGTAGTCAGAGGACAGCGTAGACCAACTCTTAGGTGTGAAAGTGCCGGGTGGCATCATGGGTCTCACGAGTTCATAAGGTGTGCCAATGAGCGATCGGCAACTCCCTACAAAAAAGCAGTGTCGATTGTAAGAGTGCTTAATTTTCCTCCGCAAATGCAAACAACACTGCTCAATGTGAAGTCCCCTCATAGAATCCAAGGGGTTATTATTTGAAGTTATTATTTTGAAAGGGTCTAAAGATATCATACTTTTAGACGTGCATTTGAAATAGCGAAAGTAGTAATAGATCACTAAACAGATTTGTTATCGGTTCACGGTGTTGTTGCCCATATCCGACTACGAAGGATGTGTACAAAGAAGTTTACCTAATAGTATGCGTGTGACGCAATGTCCACACACTCATTAAATCTTATTCATAAATGGTGATAGATTTTTGGATCATTTCTGGACCAAACCGTCACAAGCTTGGGCTAGAAGGCTTATCGAGGTATATATAAATATAACGTAAGACAAATAATATCCTCCTTGAACTGAATATCTTTTCAAATCTTTAGTTACCTTACTTTTCGATTTTTTGAAATCCGTAAGCCATTAAACGACTGCTGACAGATCCTTTCTTGTATTATTATTTAGTCCGTACATAAGCAATTTCCAGCTATGTACATGATTATGTTTACTGGGAGATTGCCGCATTCTCCTACATGCAAAATAACCTCATTAACAGCTAAGAACTCTTCCTTGGTCTCTTCCACGCTGATATTAAAATTAGTTGTTTACTGATTTACGCCCCGAAAACACAAACTCTCCACAACACACCTCTGCAAATTCAAAGCATCTCTGTGGTTTTTACGCCACAACGCGGCGATAAATATTTACTATCTACTTGCGTGTATATTTATGTAACTGTGTATATGTATATGTATGTATGTATATGGCATAGACATCGATATATAAATACGGTCATCTAGTAAATGTAGATTATGTCAACATGACTGCGCAACCACAACAGTTAAACTCACAACAATAAATACAACAATACCTAAACTCTCCACCTTCAATATTCAACGGAGATTTAATTATTTTAAATTTTGTAAATTATGCAAACGAGCCGAACTAATGATGTCGTACAAGCCACCCACCTGCTGCGTGGTGAAAATTGTATACATACATACATAACATATATATGTATATAATACACATATACATAAGTACATATTACAGTACCGAAGTATGAGTAACGAAAGCATCATGCTACCCTTTAGTGGAATTTCTTCGCCCTCATTTTGTCTCTCTCTATCTCTTTCAGCCACACTAAACTTCAACGCGAAAACTAATTTCATTAACAGTTATTTTACATAGTTTGTTGCAAGTATGTATGTAAATATATATGCATATGGGTATAAGTATACATATTGACATACATTGATTTTTAAAGCTTCATAATTTGTATTTATATAACATATATATACATTAGGGTGTTTTTTGTTTTTTTGAACTACTAATTTTTTCAATCTCATCATGAAATTTCCTTGGAAATACCCTAAAAAAAATTCCCTAAAATTTTAAGTTAAAGATAAACAAGTAAGGAAGGGCTAAGTTCGGGTGTCACCGAACATTTTATACTCTCGCATGATAAAGTGATAATGGAGATTTCATTATACGTCATTTACATATTTTTCAAATACCGTATTTTTGTAAAGTTTTATTCCGCTATCATTATTGGTTCCTAATGTATGTACTCGTATTATACAGAAAAGGCATCAGATGGAATTCAAAATATTGTTATATTGGAAGAAGGCGTGGTTGTGAACCGATTTCACCCATATTTCGTACGTGTCATCAGGGTGTTAAGAAAATATTATGTACCGAATTTCATTGAAATCGATCTAGTAGTTCCTGAGATATGGTCTTTGGTCCATAAGTGGGCGAGGCCACGCCCATTTTCAATTTTTAAAAAACGCCTGGGTGCAGCTTCCTTCTGCAATTTCTTCCGTAAAATTTAGTGTTTCTGACGTTTTTTGTTAGTCGGTTAACGCACTTTTAGTGATTTTCAACATAACCTTTGTATGGGAGGTGGGCGAGGTTATTATCCGATTTCTTCCATTTTTGAACTGTATATGGAAATGCCTGAAGAAAACGACTCTGTAGAGTTTGGTTGACATAGCTATAGTAGTTTCCGAGATATGTACAAAAACCTAGTAGGGGGCGGGGCCACTCCCACTTTTTCAAAAAAATTACGTCCAAATATGCCCCTCCCTAGTGCGATCCTTTGTGCCAAATTTTACTTTAATATCTTTATTTATGGCTTAGTTATGACACTTTATAGGTTTTCGGTTTCCGCCATTTTGTGGGCGTGGCAGTTGGCCGATTTTGCCCATCTTCGAACTTAACCTTCTTATGGAGCCAAGAAATACGTGTACCAAGTTTCATCAAGACATCTCAATTTTTACTCAAGTTACAGCTTGCACGGACGGACGGACGGACAGACAGACATCCGGATTTCAACTCTACTCGTCACCCTGATCACTTTGGTATATATAACCCTATATCTGACTCTTTTAGTTTTAGGACTTACAAACAACCGTTATGTGAACAAAACTATAATACTCTCCTTAGCAACTTTGTTGCGAGAGTATAAAAATCACGATTGTCGGGCATTTTCAATGGAAAATTTTTGCATGCCTTGGTCCAGTCCTTAATGTTAATATTATTAAGGACAGGACCAAGGCATGCAAAAATTTTCCATTGAAAATGCACGACAATCGTGATTTTTTATCTTTAACTTTTTATAGCTCAGAGGTATTTTATGGCATCGCTTTGACTTTACACACATATTCCTCAGAATTGAGCACTCTATAAAAGTGCCCAATGCGACAAAGTCGAAACTCACACCGACGAGGTTGTACGGGGCTCTAAACCTGATCTTTCCACGAAATTCGCATTCGCTAAAGAAAAAATGTACACGGCAAACTTGTAGAAAATTTTAATTGATATAAAAAAGATCCAAGGTCAAAATCGCTATGATTAAAACTTCTCGAGATATTCGGCCTTACTTAAAGCTTTATTGAATTTTCATAGATGGTATGTAATAAAAAATCAAGTTTTTAATGTTAATATTAAGGGCTCAAATTTTCAGGGAACTTTTTTTTGGGTATTTCCAAGGAAACTTCATGATGGGCTTGAAAAAAATGAATAGTTAAAAAAAATACCCTAATATAGGTATATAATGGTTGTCAAAAAAGTCTTGCGGTATTTTTATTGATTTTTTTTTATATTATGTAACCTATTATAATTATATTACATAACAGGGTAAGCCAAACCACTCACCTATCAAATTTATCGGTTAAATTGAGCTTATGGAATAAGTATTATATATAGTACAAAGTAAAAATATCCCTGCTAGGAATGCTTCAATTATACGAATTTCGGAATTTAACCAATTTCTTTGAGGTAGATTTTTTAGGAAATTGCATTCCCTGCATGAATACGGTACAAAAGTTATGCAATTTTTAAGGGCAAATTTATTCTCTTGAGGTGTATTGTTTAGGAAATTTTCTGCACTAGAAGATTGCGGAGAGTTTCGATTTATTCTGAATGCAAGAAAAGAATGTAGATGTTATTTATATGGGACATTTTCTATGCCCACCGATATCATTTAAAGCTAAGTCAAACATCGTACTGTCCAAGGGTAGTTTTTTCTGTACATTTAAATATATGTACCTGACTGGCAAGATGAGCTTGCAAACAAATAATTTTTGGTTGATTGAGAAATCACCCTGAGGTAGTTTTTTGTAAGGAAATTTTATATTCTACAAGTATCTATTCCAAAAGTTGTATTTTTTAAATGAAAAGATACTTTTTCACCTGTTACATAAATGGGAAAGGCTTAAAAAATAAAGCTAAACATTTTGCTTTCTAAGGATTTTTTCTCTGTTTTACATTTAAAAAAATCCTCTGTGGGAGATTTTTTCCGAATTTTTATGCTCTACATGAAACTTGTTTAAAAGTTTTGTTTTTCTTTAATGACAAATATGAAGTCAAATTCGAAATACAACTAAACAACCTGTCTTGCAGGGATATTTTTACTTGTGTATTGATTAAATTTAACCCATAAATTCATAAGTATAGTTTTTTGTCACACCCTAATTTATAAATACTTGTATATGTGTGTGTAGTTGTAACACATTGCCTCTATTGTGTGTTTATTCATTGGCCTCTAATGTCTATTTGCATAGATTTGCCGCTGGTGAGCAGTTAATATAGCACAAACTAAATTCTGTTGACCGCAGAAACTCATTTGCATTTTTTCAGCGCTCAACACTTTTATTTTATTATTATTATTTTTGTTTAATCTATTTTGCAGCATGCTAATCATTTACTGTGCAGTAATTAGCTGCTGTCAATTCATGCAACTTTTTCACACACATACACACAGGCATATGTAATTATATATTTATTTATTTTTTACTCTTTTGATAATCACCTTTTGACCCTCTTTTGCAGGTTGCTGCCGGTGTCGGTGTCGTAGTTCGAGTTGAATTGTCATTGCTTTTCACTAAATAAATTTTATTCTCTATGATTACGATGATTTTTGTTGTTCTTTTCTCACTGCAGCTGTGATTTTAATTTGCTTGCTAATTTTTAATTTGCATATTTATTGTTATAGCAATCTGGCAACGCTGTTTATGTGTTAATAAACTTATTCAATAATGGCTAATTCGGAGTTTATTTATTCTCAACTATTTAATTAGCGTTTCAATAAAACGCGCATTACAACAAGCACATTAATATGTCTATGTTTATATATACACATATGTATGTATGTATGTATGAAGTATAGAGTATATCAAAAGCAGCTAAAATTTCAATAAACGCATGAGCTGCATCTGACTATTTAGAAATATCTCGTTGCATTAAAATTTAATTTGCACAGAGTTTTCGTCACAAAATTCAATAAAAATATTTTAGGACTTCAGCGTTAAATTAAAAATTATCCACTGCAAAAACAGCATATAAAAATAAAATTTTGGTTGGTTAATAAAGTATAACTATATTTAGTTCAAGGAAATGTTTTTTAATACATTTTCTTATTATATTTTTATACTTTTGCAACATTTGCTACAGAGTATAACAATTTTGCTCACATAACGATTGTACGTATTATCTAAAACTAAGCGAGATAGATAAAGGATTATTTATATATAGTACATATATAAATGATCAGGATGTCAAGAGAAATGGGTCAAATCGGATTAATACTTCTCTGAGCCCCCATATATTTAATATAAAAATTTTCGAACTTCCGGGTGACTTTGTACCGCATATATCGGGGCCAATCTGAGTTGTCTCAATGAAAATGCAACAACGTGTTTTACTCATAACAGAGTACCTTTGTGCCTAAAATAGATCAATTTGTGCGAAAACTTAACCTAGCCCCTATATAACTAATATCAGGATTTTCGAACACCAAGTAGACTTTATTCTATATGATTGGTTTTTGTTAATTGAAAAATTCTTATATGAAAAGTATCTTCTTGAATTTGATAATGTCTATCGATGGCCGATAGTTAAACATTTTTAATTTATTTAGAACTCCACGATTGAACGCCGCTCTTTTGGGTCTAGAATTGCTGTAACTGCAGCTAACTTGACAAGGTTGTGCTACTTCCCTCTAAAATTAATGCAAAATTGTTAAAAAAAACACAAAATTTCAATCTTCCTATTTAGAACAACTTCATGCGCACACAGAGTGCCACAGTCCTTCTGAGTGCGCCTGTAACTATCTTGTAGAATCACTAAGTAAATTCCAACTTTGAAGGTGTCCTCACTTATAAACGAACACTGATTAAACAGCGCTAACGTACAAAAGCTTGTTTGTTCTAGTATCTATCTATCTCCCTAGTTGACATTATTAATAAATACTTGTAAGACTGTCAATACTTTCAGCGAATTTTGGTTTTCTCAATTTCGGCTTCTTTTGCTCTAGATTGTTGGACAATTTTGACATCATATTCATAAACATCAGCACCAGTAATGAACCTTTGATGAATGTGGGACCATTACTCGACGCCGTTTTTATAAAACATTCAAATCTTTTGGTACGAGAGAAGCATTGACATGTTTCATACCAAAAACAGTAACCAATATGTGATAAATCGATACATAACAGATGTTAAAATCATCTGCTATTTCTTTGATGGCAACACGACGACTTTTAAACACTTCATTCGAACATAAAAAGGTTGCACCATTCTAGAAAATGTTTATCAATTTGACTTGAGCAAGCAGTCTGGATCAAAGGACAAGATCTTCCTCGAGTAATAGAGGAAGATACCACTATGCCTGAACTTGTTATCCCCGCAAAAGTAATACGGCTGTGTAAACAGGCGTTCAGCTATACCAAAGGTTCCGTCTGGATCGGGAAGGTCCTCTTGGAGCCGTTCAACACAAAACTAAGTTTCAGACTAGGTGACTCCCTGTCATGCAACTTCTTCAACCTACTCTTGAAGAAAAATGAAGAAATGCAATAAGAAATCTGAATAGAGAAGGTACCATCTTCGACAGTAGAGTACAGCTGCTGTCGTACGCCGATGACATCGATATAATTGGCTTCAACAATCGCCCCGTTACTTCTGCTTTCGCCAGACTGGACAAGGAAGCTAAGCAAATGAGTCTAATAGTGAACGAGGACAAAACGAAATATCTCCTGTCATACAACTCTAGCACTCACGACTTGGCTCCCATTTCACTTTCACTGTTGACGGTCATAACTTCAAAATCGTACATAATTTCGTCTCTCTTGGAACCAACAACAATATCAGCCTTGAAATCCAATGCAGAATCACTCTTGCCAACAAGTGCTACCTTGGACTCAGTAGGCAATTGAAAAGTAAAGTCCTCTCCCGACAAACTCAAACTAAATTCTACAAGTCACTTATCATCTCCGTCCTGCTTTATAGTGCAGAGGCATGGACGATGACAACTTCTGATGGGTCAATGTTACTAGTTTTCGAGATAAAGGTGCTTTGCCATTTGGCAACGGCGAATGCACACATTGTTATACAAATAATGGGTCAGATTATATTTTTCAAAGTTTTGTGTTGTGTGCTTTAACTTAATTATACGACTGATAATCCCTCCGTCAGGAAAAAATCAAATTTTCGAACAATAGTTACTTCGAGGTGCGAAAACCCTCTAGACGTGACTAAAGGAGATGTTTAATGGGGGAGAAGGATACTATTTTACACCGACGGGTCCAAAATGGAGTAGGGAGGGGATATTCTTCAAGGGTCGTGATATCTCTCTCTCTGTATATCCATTTACCAAACTCAGATAGCATCTTCTAAGTGGAAATACTAGGGGTAGAGAAGGCTGAATATTTATACATGCATATTTCCGACTGAGTAGGCAAAGTCCTCTCTCGACGAACAAAAGCCAAACTCTATAAGTCGCTCATAATTCCCGCCCTGCTATATGGTACAGAGGCTTGAACGATGACAGCAACCGATGAGTTGACGTTACGAGTTTTCGAGAGAAAGGTTCTGCGAAAGGTTTATGGTCCTTTGCGCATTGGCCACGGCGAATATCCCATTCGATGGAGCGATGAACTGTACGAGATATACGACGACATTGACATAGTTCAGCGAATTAAAAGACAGCGGCTACGCTGGCTAGGTCATGTTGTTCGAAAACACTCCATCTCTGAAAGTATTCGACGCAGTACCCGCCGGGGGAAGCAGAGGAAGAGGAAGACCTCCACTCCATTGGAAGGACCAAGTGGTGAAGGACCTGGCTTCGCTTGGAATATCCAATTTGCGCCACGTAGCGAAAAGAAGAAACGACTGGCGCGCTGTTGTTAACTCGGCTATAATCGCGTAAGCGGTGTCTACGCCAATAAAGAAGAAGAAGATTTATATTATATTTATTTTGATTATTTTCCTCTCTACTAAGTAAAAGTGCTTAAATTCTTCAATTCGATCACTTTAACTGCAAATTTCTTCTAACTCAAACACACTTTCCAATCTTCGCAACACTCCCATACAAAAATCTTTATACCAATGTGTTTTCTGAGACCTTTAAGTGCGCGCATTCTGCATCGGCAATCAAATCTGCAAGCAAACAATCAAATTCTGAATCATGACAGCATTAGACATACCAAAAAACTGCAGAGCATACATAACAGCAGTGACATTAACAAGCAAATTCCAGCAGCAGCAACATAAAAGAAGAAGCCATAGAGTCCGAACTTGTCGCTCGAACACCGCCTTTATTTACAATAAAATTTCTACACCAAACGTTAGCGCGAGCAAATATAAGTGTGGCAGCAGCGGCCGCTTGAGGGGGCGGGTTAAGGAATGGATTGAATGAATGGATGATAGATGAATGGCTTCGAAGGTATGGCAGCAGGGTCGATAGTCAGTCAAGCGAGCGAGCGACCCACCATAAAGCATATATTAAAATTCGGTTGCGCTGATATGAAGGCGATCAAGCTTCGTACCAACTGCAATTACAACCATGTAAGGATAGTCATGTACTGTTAGTACCTTCCAAAACATCCCATGTAGTTTTTGCTTGTCGTTGTTGTAACTGCTATTTGATATGTATTCAAAAGGACATTATGGCACGATATGAGTAATTTGCTTTTGGCCTTAACGGTCAAGCGTAACTAAGATGATACAGGAGCTCGTGCCACAATCAACCAAAGTTGTGCAACAAAATTAGATGGTTTTGCGGGACAGAGAACCCACTGCACAGTGGCAGTGATGAGCAATTGGCAGTTGGCTGTTATTCCTTTATGCCGTTGTTGATGTTCGTGCTGATGGCTGTCCACTTGCCATGTTATGAAGCTGTAGAAGCGTTGAGTACATGGTGGAATACAAAAGCATCGGCAAGCAAGGTGGCAGTGTAGTTGGTAGCAGGACACGTGCGACACATAAAAATTTCGCAGAAGTGACCCATATAAGAAATTATGTTGCTTAAAAGCAGTTGTCGCATTTTTTTGGAACTTTTCTTCCACGTTTTTTTGGCATTTCGACCATAGTTTGATATATTTTTACTTAAAGTTATCCATACCAACAAATTTGTTTGAAAGAAAATATGTTCTCGTGCTAGTGAGACAAAGAAGCTACCGCATCAATTGAGGAAGACCCAAAGCGGTCTCTCACACGCCGTTCTCAAGCGTTGGGCATCTCTGTGACGTCGTTGTGGCGAATTTTGCGAAACGTTCTTGACCCACATCCCTTTAAGATCAAATTGACACAAGAACTGAAACCGCTTGACCACCAGAATCGTCGTATGTTCCTGTATTGGGTTGAGAAAATACTTGAAAAAGATCCGGATTTTCATCGAAAAATCATCTTCTGCGATGAGGCTCATTTCTGGCTAAATGACTTCGTCAATAAGCAAAATATTCGTTATTGGTCAGGCAGCAATCCACACGTACTCCACGAGTCACCATTGTATCCCAGAAAAATTACGGTTTGGTGTGATTAATGGGCCAGCAGCGTCATTGAGCCGTACTTATTCCGTGATGATCAAGACCGGGACGTTATTGTGAATGGCAATCGCTACTGCTCAATGACAACCGAATATTTTTGGCTCGAATTAGATAATATGAACTTGGACAATACTATGTGGTTTCAGCAAGACGGTGCCACAAGCCACACACTGTGAATATCACAATCGATTTATTGAAAACCAAGTTTGGTGAACGTGTTATCCCACGAAATGTCCCAGCTCATTCGGACCTCTGTCGTGCGGTTTGACGCCGTTAGACTATTTCCTGTGGGGCTACATTAAGTCTATGATCTATGTATGCTAATCGAATCGAACATGAAATCGCAGCAATATCGGCTGATTAATGATTGAAAGAAATTAGAAATTAGGTTCAGCGCTTGGACTTCAGCAAGCGTGCCAAGAAATTGTTGCATACATAATGGCATCATTGATATCCCAAATCGTTATTGTTTTATTTAAAAAAAAAACTTTGTAGCGCTCTTATTGAAAATCCCGTTATTTATGCTTAAACACCAGGTTTTTAATTCGCCAACGAAAGATGTTATGATAACCAATAATTCTCCGACTCTTCAACTCTTGGTACAACTACACTACAACTACCTACACTGAGCAACTAAAAGACAATTTTAACCTCTGCGTACTTTACAGACTTAAAGCATTATTTGACTATATGTAAAATAATCGTTTCTGGCCACTCCCAAGTGAGTGGCGCTCAGAGAATTTTCCTCATATGCGTGAACTTCTATACATGACTTCATCCTCCACCTTCAAAAACATATCAAATATCATTCACTTCAATCATAAGAAATTTCCTACAGGGTTTTATACTTTTCATTCATACATTCGCTTAGGTACACCTTGGAGCCAAAAACGGAAATGTACGCTTGTATTTGTCTGTTGCTGTGTCGCCAAAGGATGCCTGCAATCTGTCATTACGCCAAAGCGAAAAGTAATAAATTCCTGCACAGAAACATAAAAGGATATTTCCATCATGAGTGTGAGTGTATGTGCAGCTAAAAATCTTTGTGTGTGTATGCTGCTGACCATTCATCAGGCGCTTAATATTGTATGTGCCTTCACTATAATATACGGCAATAATTTATTTATATAACATTGCCGTACACACAATGATAGTAGAGTATTTGGCAGGACAACATCAACATCATAATCATCTAATAACGGGAATATCTTGTGCGTTATAAAGGATTTTTGTGTGCTCTTATATGTATTACTTGTGTGTGTATGTGATACTCATACAAATACTTCATATTTTTGTATTATTGCATTTTCACTTATATAAAGCACAAAGCAAAAGTGATTCAACTGCCCATAATGTGGTCATATGTCCTTTTTATGTCCTGAGCAGGATATATTAAGTTTCCCACGTAGTTTGTAACATCCAAAAGAAAACTTCAGAGGCCTTAGAAAGTATATATTTAAATGGTCAGGGTGCCAAGCTGATTTGGCCGCATCCGTTGGTATATATGCGAACTAGACCCTCAGTTTTTGAGATCGCAAATTTTGCGCGTCTTATTATTCAAAAGCTACAATCTACAAATAAATGGAGCTAGCATCTGTCATACAAACTGACCGATAAAAATAGAAAAAGATCTTTTCACACCCTTGTATGCTAAAAGAATAGCACCCATGAAGGGTATTGTGGCTTCTGTGCAGCCGAATTTAGCATTTTCTCTCTTTTCGTTTTTTTTTCTTGCAAATATTATCCAGTACTATATTTCATATTAATATTAAATGCATGAGTGCAACTTTGTCAGCATGTGTATGTGTGGATCCCACTCTTTTCCGTATACTACATTTGACGCAGAATTTCCACATGCCAACAGGCTTTTAATAATAATTTAAATATCCTGCACATCGTTCATGCCATGACATATCCTTCTTTCTCTGTAATAGTAATACACGTATTAATAACACTTGCAGCGCATATTAAATGCCACAACAGGCAGCTGAGAGAGCCCATTGAAGTGGACATAGTCGAACAAATGCATACAGTGGCGCTCATAAGCATGCGAACAGCACTTAAGTTTATGTTGTGAGCAGGTGGCACTATAAAGCGGCAAGTACATGCACTTGCGTACATATGAGGATATCAAACTCATGCCACTAAATTTAATATTAAGCTACGAGTGTCGCAATCAAAGCGGTAATTCATAGACGAAAACTGCTTAGGAGCACATACACACACACCTACATATAAGCTATGCACTCTGTATATTCACATCCTTGTCATAGCAGCAGCTCGGTGCATCCTTTCAGTGTCCAGTTATCGGTGTCAATTTAATGTGCAGCTGCTAAACGTCTGATATCTATAGTACCGTTGCATTAAAATGCTTTTCTTCTTACTATCATTATCTTCCTACTCACATATGTATGTATATGTATTTATGCTCCTTTTGCATTATTAAATCTCTAGTGTTTTTGCTCTTTGTGTCTACATACTCGCACATTAATTTTGTAATTGTAAAATATTCATGGTTTTTGTCATTTAAACACAAGTGTTTATGCGAAGCATGAAAATTTTATGTGTCACTATAAAGCAGCATATTAAAATTTAAAACTTTTCCAAATTAAATTAACAAAAAATCAAAAATCGGACCATTTGGTTCCAGGTATTGCCTATATGTTCAGTGTTCAAGTTGCAAACAGACTCTTATGTGTTTGATAAGTCATCAGATCTCTGCAAAATTTTGTTTTTAGTACGCACAATTGCTTTTCTTCTTCAATAGTCTTTTTTCTAGACTTACAAGCCTCGCTGAAACGTTTCTCCCGATATCTCGAGATTGGCATTATTTCGCTGTCACTTTTGTACGGTTCATCTTTTCGTATTTAAGAACCAAACATCGAATATGGTAATGCGCTACAACCTGAGACTGATACCCGAATTATTAAAAAATTGTAATGGGTGTTTTTCACCGTAGAAAACTCGAAGCCTCTTGAATAGAGACCGACGTTGAAAAATCTTTTCCATTCTTACAAATTTGTCGGCTAATACGAGTACATCTACATACAATGTGCTCTCGAACTCAAGATAAACGAAGGCAAAATAGTGTATGGTACGAGTAAAGTCCAGTATACAGTACTATTTGAGCGAGCCTGAGAACCAAGAAGGAAAACAACTGTGAAGTAGATGACCATCGTCATAAATTACGAAAGCAGCAAAAATTACATAATTCAATGCTCAGTATCCTATATACATATACCCAATTCTTATATGCAATAATAAGTTGTGTTAGTTAAATTTTTGGAATTCTGATTAAGTTTACAAAAAATTGGACCAACGCGCAGTAATTTTGGGAATGAATCTAACAAAAACCAAGCTTAAGTGTTCTATCTGTGGCCACCACTCTGAGCTTACCTGACGTACCTAATACATGTAAAGGTTAGACCTTTTCTTGTGGACCGCATACCGCTCTACAAAGTATATACGATATTAAAGCTTGTGACACAAAATATCACTCAAGTTTCATTTACGTAGGAAAGATGGATACATAGATGAATATATGAGCGCTTATATGTATAAGTAACCACGCCACGGTTAGGTCCGTACTTAACATGAATTTGACCCTCACTGAGCCATTTAAACTGCGCACCTGAATAGAATCGGTACATTTTTCTGCTAGAAGGGCACAACTTCGCATGCGAGGGAAGTCTGAGCGAGGTTTAAAAATTAGTTAATACTGCTTTAATATATTTTTAATTGCCTGCCTTTTAAATCATTTACATAATCAATTAAGGCTGAACAATGGATTTGTGTGGAGAGCCTACTCAAGAACCTCAGTGGGATCAAGAAATTTTAAAAACATTCTATTATGTTATGCATATCTTAGTTCACCTAATCCTGTTTAAGGTGATAACGAGGTCACATTAAATATGTTTAAAAGTCATCATGAAAGCATTAAAGATACATACATATGTATATGTATAACTTCTCCACGTCTGTTGGATCGGCTCATCAATTTTAGTGAATGTTTTGGACATGAAATCCGGCGGTTGAGACCGACGCTGTACTAAAAATTCATTTTTTATTTGGCGTTGACTTAAAACTGCCCAGACTCGAAAGAATCAGCCATTTCTTTGGAAGAACTCTTGTTACGATTTCTACAGCAAAAAATTCTATAAAAATAATACTTTTGATTATTTTTGGTTAATATATTTTTCTTTAGCGATCTGCGTAAAAATTAATTACAAACATAAATGATGTAATCGTCTTGAAAATGACCCCTTCACAATTATCGGATATGCTTCCGTTGTTGAATAAAAATGTAGAAATCTGAATAGGGAAGAATAAGAACACAGACAGAATCGAGGGACCTTCTTTATATTTTTACTTTATTTTAACATTTCTTAATTTTTTAAACCTTCATCATTTACTTTTTCTTTTTTTATTTAAGTTCCAAAATTATTTATAAATTTTCGTTTACCTTTAAACCAAGCAAATTATTATGAATATGTACGTCTCACTTGTGAGTAATTGCTTTGCTAGATTTTAACTTCCTAACCAGTTTTTATTAACAATAATATAAATTTATTAAATAAAACAAGATAAAATAGACATATTTGTACATATGCGTTAAGGGGGTATTCTGGTCTGGAAGCATGAATTTCAGGTAATTTTTAAAGTGCAATATAATTAATTAATATTTTTGCTATCCATTTTGTCATTAGAATTTTAGAAGAGTACAGAAAAAAATTAAAAACTAAAAAAGATAAAAAATTTAAAAAATTATGAGCTGACGAAATGGGTTTCAACCCTCCTAGTTATCTGAAATCAAAAAAAGGTTATTAATCAAGAACAATGTCGCAATGGCCGGAACTACGGAAAAGTAGGAAAAATTTTTTTTCACAAAATGGCGACTGCCTGAAAAAAATAAGTTTTTTTGGATCACTTTTTTTGATTATTTCGAATTTTTTAAAAATAATAAAAATAAAAATTTGGGGATGGGGCTAGTTCCAACCATAGACAAGCCTATAAAGAAGACTCTAGAAAAATTTAAAGGAAATCGGTTCAGTGGAACCTGAGAAATCGTGGGTATCGTTCCGAAAATGTCAGTTTTGCGAAAAACGCGTTTAAAGTTTAGGAGACAATTCTAGTGAACACGGACGCCACGTCACAAAATCGGCTGTATCTCCGAAAATAAGTCGAATTTTGCAAAATAAATTTTTAGACTAACCCTCTTAGTTGTACCGAGAAGGTCTTTCGCCCAAATTGAAGAAACCACCTCGTAGAACAGTGAATTTCTTACAAAGTTATGAGTTTTGCAATTTAAAATAACTTTTTCATTGATTATCAAATCAATAAGGAAAAGAAATACTTAAATTAATCAAACTTCAATCATTAATATATTTTAAACGATCAGGTTTTCGAAAAATTCGTAAGAAACCTTCAACAATTTCCTACAAAATCGCAATATCGACAAATTTTTGTAAGTAATTAAAAGCGATTTCCCCTGATAACAGGAAAAAAATAGGAAACTGCTAGGCGGAGACTTTCTTAGAACTTTATAAGAACCAATTTTTTAGAGTACGTAGAAAAAATTTTTTTTACTCACTCTAATATGTTTACAATATTTGATATATGAAAACATATGTCAACAAAAATGAGTGAGACACAAAATAGCAAATCTGCCTCTTTGACTATACCACCGCAAGTGGCTTTGACATTACTTCAGTATATTTTAGAAAACATTTTAATATTAAGTCTACAAATACTAACAACAAATAGTATACACAAGTAGTAACATACATACGAGTACACGATATAAGCAATTTATACTTTTAAGAGCCGAAGTAATTTTGCAGCTTGTTATTTTATTTGAGCTTTATGTAGGGTATTCACAATGTTATCAAATAATAATTGCAAGTATATACTAAGTGTCTCCAGTTAGTAACAGTTACAGGTTCAACCACTACAACTCATAAATGTTATGTTTTGAAGTAGCACTTTAGCCAACGAATCTAATTTATGAAGTCGTATACAATCAATATATTATTCGAAGTAAAAATGTTTAAAGTTATGATATCAATTTTTTTTAACAACGTAATCGCATTCAACTCTTTTTTTGCTACAGACACTAATTTCAATAGTGCACTAAAATATTTCAAGGCTTATTCCAGAAAGGTATTCGAAATGACAGTCTTTGGTATCGACCAAGAGAGATATTAGAAATACCTCCGTCTCAAGTATAAGTAATTTATGGATATCTTTTGAAAAATAAACTCATGAATTGTGTCAAAACGACTAACGATTTTTGCCAACATAGTGTGTCGAAACAATCTACATGCAGAAAAGAGCCTTGGTTTGAAAAAAAAAATTACTTTTAACTACAATTTAGAAATCCGAAAGTTGTTTTCAAATAACATATCTCTCTACGATTCCACTCTGCTTATCAGAAAGTGTAAGTAATCTTTAGTGAAGCCCCCTGTAAAATATAAATATACTTACTCACAAAACTAGAGTACACTCTCTTTGTAATAATGATATTAGCTGACCGCAATATCGCGGCAGAGTCAACAGCTGTTTGCGCGGAGAAAGTAAGCCGGTTCAAACTTTGTAAGAGCTATATACATAAATATATACGCGTATACATATGTATATATGTCTCTGAGCGAGTTTTACTTTGCCATCATTCGCTTTAAAGCCAATTTGTTGTGGCTTTTTGGCCTTCGGCAACGGCATTAATAAGCAAATAAACGCTTTAGACGATATTATGCGAATTTTAAAAATTAAGTAATCCACTGTGAGAGCGAGAGTTTATTTGTTTCTGCTCTCTTTACTATCGGCTTTCATTTGCATTTCGCTGCGGAGATGACTTTATGATATAATAAAAAAATTGTTTCATTTTGTGTATAATGGACAGACATTACTTTTGCTCATTTGTAATAATTGGCTTTGGGATTTCGATTTGCTAAATAATTTTGATTTTTATTTCATATTATTTTATGCTTCATTTTTAAGTGATTTTTCATTATTTATTTCATCTTATACTTTTTATCCACCCAACGTTACTTCAAATAAGGTAATTTCCTTGTATATATTATTGCCGCACCATTTTTAACACAAAAAATAGTTTCGTGTTCAAACAATAATAAATCACAACTTTGCTATTTATATAGTTTATGTACGTAGGTTACCTTTTAAACATCGGGATTTGGTAACCCAAAACTTTATCCTAAAATTTGACATTTTTGAAATTTGTATTATTTATTCAATGCATTATGGCCATTGTATTATAGCTACTTGTGTTGTTTACTGTAACTGAAAATATTCACCACAGCCAAAACATGGAGTTAAATCGCGAACATTTTTGAGCGATTATTTTTTTACATATTTTGATTAGAATTAACTCAGCTAGAGTACATCCATGAGCTTAATTCCATTTTTGGCGAGTGAATTGAATCGAGATCGTAGATCACTCCAAGACGAATCTCGTGAAGATCGTCTATAATCAGGTGTTGCTCTGGACTTTATTGCTGCTGTGAGCAAGCTGATATGCAATATCGTCATTTGACCTATCTTAACTTTACGATTTTAGGAATTGGTGGGACCGGAACACATGCAATACTGTATGAAATTTCACTGTATAATTTTTTTTGTTCAGTTGGAACCCACACGATCGCCGATTGGTTAAGAGAAATGTTAAAAAATACGATAACGGTCCTTCCAAACACGCCTATAACAACATGACAGTTGATGAGTCGTGGATTTACGCGTATGAGCCCTGAGCTCTGGGTGGCATATAACCATTTGTTTGTCCTACGTCTTTCAAGAAATCTGAAAAATCAACCGCCGAAGACGGATCACTATTCACCAACACAATACGAGCTTTCACACATCGACTGAAAGAACTGCATTTTTAAGCAGTCAAAACATCGATCTGATGACTCATCCGCTATATAGTCCGTACTGAAACTGAATGACTTCTTTTTATTCGGTTCGTAAAAAATAAATTAAGTGGCCCATCTCAAGAGGCCTTTGATTCTTTCAGAATGCATGTTTTGAGAAGGCCTCAATCAAAACAGCAAAAGTGCTTCGACAATTCTTTTAAAAAGAATACTTTTGAAACAAAAAATCGATTTTCGATTATTAACAATTGTTGTTGTGCTTTAAGCCCGAAATATAAAAGGTAACCCTTGCATATGCAAACACTCACCCATTTCTGCTCAGGATAAACTTTTTTATTTCCCTCCATTTACTTTTTTTCATTTTTCGATTTTGTTTTCACTTTCTTTTTACCCAAACACAAACCTAGCGATTGCTGTTGTTGGTTTTAGACTTTGTCATGAGTGCTATTACGTTAATCGTTTTTGCAAATTTACATTTTTTATTTGCATAAATTTATGGAATTGGCACATTGACTGCGCTTGGCTTTTTCGATGTTTCGTCATTTCTTCTTCTTCCTAAATATGCATTGAACACAGTGACATCGCTTGTTTTTGTGGGAATTTCACAAGCAGACAGCTTTGCGTTTTAGCCGAATTTGTTTTTGATGTTTTGATTAGCTATTTTGTAATTTACACCAATCCGCCAACAATAGGTTCCGTTTCAATATGTTTTTTTTTTGCTTTGCTCTTCTCTCTGCTTCTCATCATTCGATTTTTTATATCTTTAAATTTGATTTTTGACTCTGCTGACCTAAATAATTTCGGTGATTAAACTTATTTATTTCCTAACAAAAATTTTTTTTTGCATTTTTGCATCTCTGAAATTCATTAAATGAGATATTATCTAAACTCGAGATAAAATGTAACTAAAACAGGCTCTTAAGCAGGCACACTAATTATGAAAAAATATGGAAAACATGGTAAATATATCTAATATCTAAGAGTTTTACAGACACCCATTCGATTTACGCAGATAATCTTAATGCATCTACTAGCCTCAGGTATGAGATCGAATTTATCCGACCTTTCCCAAAAAGAAACTTTCAATTAGCTTATTTTGAAGCAATACAAGTAAGTCAACAAATCCGATTTTCCATATAACGGGTGATCCAAGTAGAGGTACTTTTATCAACAGCATTTTTTTGACATCTCAGGCGTTAGTCATGTCAAGCTCTCATGTTTATTTTCTTCAGTATTGTTGGGCATTCAATGATGAAAAGACTTACGCCTGAACAGCGTTCACAAATCGTTCGACTTCATCAAAAATTCATTTCAATTTCAATAAAAAAAAATCAATAAAAATACCGCAAGACTTTTTTGACAACCCATTATACCAGCCGTAGCTTAGAATGTACACGAAGACGGTGGAGAATGGATTCGGACGGACGTATGGAACGACTTGGCGCATTTTACGTCGAGATCTTAAATTAAAAGCGTACAAAATACAGCTTGTGAAAGAACTGAAGTCGCTCCACCTTCCCAAGCGAATTCGCTTTGCTCTATGTGCTCTTGAAAAGTTCCAAGAAGATCCAACATTTTCGATCCAAATTTTGTCCAGCGATGAGGCCTATTTCTGGCTGAATTAGAACAACGGTTTGCTGTGGTATGTAATTCGGTGGATTCATCGGCCCCTATTTCTCCAAAAATGATGCCGGGGCGCACGTCATCATCAATGACGACCGTATCGCGCCATGACAACCGACTATTTGATGCCTGATATTGAAACTCGTGATCTCAGTTTTAACAAACGGCCACTTTCCACACATCGCATCAATCAATGGATTTATTAAGAGAACTCTGGGAATCCAGAACATGAGTGCAAATTTAAAAACGGCTTGAAATAATATAAATTTATTGTGGTTCCCAAAAATGTTATTAAATCCAGAAATTTCCTAAAATTTTCCTTCGAACTTATGACTCAAAAATCTCCTTAAGTGCTGATAGCAAACAAAAGTTCCGATGTTTTGCACGAAACACTACGCCAATTATCCAGATGTCTTAAGATGCTCTCTGATGAATTATTATTTTTTCTTACATTACAAGATAGCTTTAATTATATATTAACATATCTATTTTAAGTTAATGTACCGCTAGTAAAACCCTCTCTCACTCATTTAATCACATTTCCACTCATATCGAAAGTTTTCGTGCTCAAATACTTACTAATTAAGCGGTAAGCGTTAAAAATTTCAGCTCACTTTCGATTTCGTTGGGAGCGCGTGTGCAAAGCAAATAAGGAAATGCTGGCTCACGCTCGACATTCAAAACAAAATTGCCAACAAATTACAACAGAGAAACCCGCACTCAAGCAAATTGAGAAAAAGGTGGGTAATTTTGCTGCGAGTCGCGGCAAAAGTGGCAACAACCTCAAGCCAACAAGCGCAACCTGCCAACAAATGTAAACCAAACGTGTGGCGGCGCGGACGAACAACGCGGACCAGAGCGCATGCGCAACATTACAAGAAAATCCAAGAAAATAAACGAAACAAAAATATATTTTGTGCTTGCCAGCGAAAAAATAGCAGTGCAAAGGCACACGCGAAAAGTAAACAGCGACGAAACGAAAGCAAAAGTGAAATATTAAGAAAATATAAAAGCAACAACAAGAGTCAACAACAATAAGCGCATTGTCTGTGAAGCGCGGTTACGTGAACAACGTTTGCACGGTTCGCTTCCGGCACGCGGGCTTTTTCGCTTTTGGGGCCACATGCTTAAATAAGTGCAGTTATTGTGTGGTACGTGTAAATGAAAGAAACCGAAGGTGTAGTATACGCTTCTTAATATCTAAAAATAAATAAGAGAAATTAAGTTGGAAGAAAGTGTTGTGGCGCGGAAAATCGCAGTGTTGTAAGCCGTTCCAGTGGGACGTTGTTTCAAAATTAATAAGCTCATAAAGCCCACATACAAGACATGGAATAAAAGTGAAAAATTATTTATGGAAAATTGGTGCGTGAAGCAGTCAAACAGTGTAACGGTACAAAAAGACCAAATTAGTTGTTGTAATGCTTTGACTCATACGTGGGTTTTGATGAAGTAATAATCCCATTTATGGCTGTGGGATGTTGTAACTTTGTCCAAAACGTCAACTCCATGCAGTTGTAGTCAATGAACCTATCATCAACAAATATGATTTAAAGACTTTCGTAAAATAATGTTTAATACATTTGAAGGCGTGTGACGAAATGCTTAAAAAATTACATCGCCAATATAATAAACCATAAATTGATTTATTGAATGTGTTTCAAAAAAAGAAGGGTAATATATAGTTTTGGTGTTTAATAAATAAAAGTTGAGCTGAAAGTTATCAAATAGATTTCATTAACCACATATCAATATCACATACTCCTTATCTTAAATAGATTACTGAATTTCTATCTTTCTGCGCAGCAATTCTTCTAAATTAAGTGAAGGATCAAAGATGATTCGCCTTCGTTTATGCATTTTCAAAAGTCGAATTGTATCTCAGTTTTGTGAGTTATCTTGCTCTGATCTTGCAAATAAAGGAAAATTCTCGGATGATTGAGTCAAGGTTCTTCGTTTTCACGTTTACATCTCAATAACTTTATCTTTCTTTACTCAGCCGATAACTAACATCTTCGACTATTTTCCTTTCTCTCTTGTACTTCAATAGTTTGACAAGAAGAATAACTTTGAATTCTGTCAGTTCAATTACACAATATGTCATATTAATGACTGACTTCTCCACAATTTAAAGGTTTATTGAAGAATTTACATTTACAAAGGTTTTATGCAAAGCCTTACCCGTCTAAAGCTGTAACATTTTTTCATCTTTCTGGCAATTTGCTTATTCCAACATAAAAGTACTGCACGGATTCGGCGGGCAAGTATAAATCAACCCAATTTTTGATACCCTGTCCTAATGGTAATCATGGCCAAGGTCTAGGCGTGTGAAGCAAGTCCGCCATTAATGTTTTCACCTGGTTTTAAATGCTCATAATATATCACTTGCTTCTGATCCCACCACATACAGAGCTCTACTTTGATGTAATGAATATTGTGTATTCTTTTCTGTTTTTTGCATTTCAGATTGTTGTAATTAATCCATTTTTCTTCACCAGCCACAACCCGATGCAAGAACAACTAGTTTTTGTAGCTTTTAAGCAGTGTTTTTGTTTCGTTTAACAACGTTTATTGGCTTCATCTCATGTGATCCCCAATTTCTTTGCTTTCAACATTTTGAAATGGTTGTTTGAGTGACTCTCAAAAACTCATCATCTACAAAGTTTTTTGACCACCCAGGATATTTTCCACTCAAAACCACCAATTTAAATAAACACCCACCAAATAACAATGACTTTCGACTGAGCTTTTTTTCGTATTAAACTGGTAAGATAAGAATGCTGCGCCTTCGGGCTCAATTAGCGCTAGATACGCGATTTTAGAACGTTATCGTAAGGCATTTTAATTTTTTTATCACGTTTCAGCATTGTGTTTGAAAAATTTGATTTCTGATGGATTCCAAAAGTTTTATGTTTGGGTGGGTTTTTGATAGAGCTGAACAACACTCACAGAGGAAGTGGAGAACTGTTTGTCTGTTATTCCAGTTTGCAGCTGCGACAAATATTGTTAAAGAGCATTCTCATTTTGACGCATACTTTCCAAATTATCAATTCCCTGTTATGCTCGCTGTAAAGTCTGTATATACATTTCCTGGACCTATTTAGTAAGTCCTTAGTTCTTGTCTTGTCATATTTATATGTTTCGCTATACAGCATCCTGTTACAGATTTCCATCTGTTCTGAGCTATTTATTCAAATTGTGTACTGAACTCGCTCTTGGTCGTTAGTAACGAGCACGTTATTATCTCTGCCTGGGATTCATCCAGTGTGACTTCTAACTTGGCCAACACGTCTGCGTTTTTTTTTTTGCCAACTATATTCCTGTGACCAGGAACCCAAATTATGGACAAGTGGAGTCAACCTGTCAGTAAGCTTAAAGCGTTTCTACACTTGCTGCCTACTCTGAAATTAATCTTTGGCGACAACAAGGCTAGCAATTCCAACTTGGCATCTGTGTATTTGATATCTTTCTGTATCCTACCATAGTTATCAAATATAAATACTAGATACTTCTCTATCCTTAGTACTTTCGCTTGGAAGATGCTAGCTGAGTTTGGTAGACGGATTAAGAGAGCGATATCGACATCCTCGAGTTATTCGCCCGTCCTACTCAGCAGTCCACTTATTAGCCGTTGGCGTAGATTGGGATAGTATTCTTCGCCCCTACTAAACCTCTTTTCCAGTTACATCTAGATACTATTTTCACCTGGAAGTAACAATTATAAATCCAATCTTAGGAAGATATAGTCTAATTCATTTAGATTTGTTTCAAATCAGTTCCGATGGTCGTTATATTCATAACTTTCTGATACAAATGACTAACTTCCTTTATTCTTATAGCTGTAGATGTTGCTACTTTCCGTATGAAATCGAGCTCGAACCCTACATATTTTTATGTGGGGGAGAGAGAAATTGCAGTATCACCGAAAGAGGGAAGTTGTATTTCGGTTTTAATCGTGAATATTATCAATTCTACTTATATTCTTCATAATAAAGTAATAAAGGAGAACTCCAGAAAAAAGCTTTTTAAGGTACAAAGTTTGACATACATATACAAGATGCAGAAGGGCAGTAGCTTCCCAACGCAAATTCGGAATATTGTAACAATGGAATAAATATAAAATATCTTTAGATTTTTAACGTAAAAAACAGTCAAGCTGCGACTTGCAAAATCTACAAGCTTTCAAAAACTTATAAAATAGGTTTATACATTATATATTTGGTATATATTTTGTGATTTTGCGAAAAGCTTACGATAATGCCAAATTAGCATCAAAATTTACGCAATTTTTAAACCATTTAAAAGTCATGCTCATATATGTAACAGCAAAATCTGAAAATTAAAACTGAAATCGCTATACTAACAGTATCTCGAGCAGTTTCGCTTTCCCCACAGCAATAACGCACTGCACATTAGTCATGCTTAAAACACCGAAAAATTGCCCTAAAACAATGCGAGAGTCGCAACTCATTGCGCACGCAAGCCGCAACCTGCCCAATAAACTTGAACTTGAGTGGCACCACTCAAGTTGCTGCGACCCTCGCCGGGGCACTGAGAGCGCTTAGCAAGCAAACAGCTTACTTGCGCTTAACCTAGTATGGGTGAGAGTACGTGTAAGTGCAATAAACACACGCGTGGCTTAAATGAGTGATATTAACGGTGTTTTGTAATGCGAGCTAACGGCGCGAAACGAGATGCGACGCAGCGACTGCCGCGTAAGCCGGTGAAAACTTTAACTCACAGTGGCAAATGTCACGTTTAAAATTTCGCCGCAGGTGGCAACGCCAAAACGTATAACGGCATGCACTGCAAACCGGAATCACGTCTTCCAGTGGGTGTAATAAAATTTTAAATGCCCCTTTTACATTGATACTTCTTCACGGTGAATTGACAAGTGCGCGCCAATACACACACACACAAACAAGCTTGAGTTGTCACCGAGCTGCCCCGGAGCTTGCTATGCGTTGCACGTACGCAGTTTACATTAGCAAACGAAATGCATTCGTTACTAGTCAATTTCCGGCTGCGACATGTCGTGCAACAAGCGGCAAATACACTGGCTACAGTGCCCCAGCAGCTGTGCATCCTCCTTGTTGCATCCTTTTTAACGATTATGGTCGAAAGCGGTATGTGCGCGTGTGTGTGTGTTGCGACAAATGTGCATATTTGAGTTGAGCTTGCTGACTGTGACACTCCTTTGCACTCTAAAATCTCTTGCCATGCTATGTTTGGCAAGCAGTAATTGTTGCAACAACAAGTGCAACTCGACGCTTGGGCGGTTGCAGCTGGCCGTGCAATAACAACGCTTGCTGACATGATTGCTTCGCAGCGCTTTGTAATCGTTCTGCTTTTATTGCTGCAACATTACACGCCCTAGTGTTGCTATTTGCAACCAATATCGGCAGTAGTAAGAAAACATGCTTTACAACAACAACAAAATCTTTTTGCTGCAACAAGTTCAATATTAAGTTCATTCTGTGTGTGTGTGCCGTATTTCTACTTGCAACCATTAAATTTTCTGCTCGCTTTACAAATGCTCCGTTACTCAAATTGTACTTGTAAATCTTCTGGTGTTGCAAGTTTTGTTACTTTGCCACATGCTGACTGCTTGGCTAATAATTCTTGAGCTACTGTTACTGTAACTGTACTAATAATGATGTTGGGCGTTAAGTTACATATTATTGTTGTTGTAATTGAATATGAGAGGTCCTATAAGCATTCCCCATCTATATATTTATATTATTCTATTCACAATTTTTAAACTCTCGCAACAAAGTTGCTAAGGAGAGTATAATCGTTTTGTTCACATAACGGTTGTTTGTAAGTCCTAAAACTAAAAGAGTCAGATATAGGGTTATATATACCAAAGTGATCAGGGTGACGAGTAGAGTTGAAATCCGGATGTCCGTTCGTCCGTCCGTCCGTGCACGCTGTAACTTGAGTAAAAATTGAGATATCATGATGAAACTTGGCACACGTATTTCTTGGCTCCATAAGACAGTTAAGTTCGAAGATGGGCAAAATCGGCCAACTGCCACGCCCACAAAATGGCGAAAACCGAAAACCTAAAAGGGTCATAACTAAGCCATAAAGATATTAAAGTGAAATTTGGCACAAAGGATCGAATTAGGGAGGGGAATATTTCGACGTAATTTTTGTGGAGAAGTGGGCGTGGCCCCGCCCCCTACTAAGTTTTTCGTACATATCTCGGAAACTACTATAGCTATGTCAACCAAACTCTATAGAGTCCTTTCCTTCAGGCATTTTCATATACAGTTCAAAAATTGAAAATGGGCGTGGCGTCGCCCACTTATGGACCAAAAACCATATTTCAGGAACTACTTGACCGATTTCAATGAAATTCGGTATATAATATTTTCTTAACACCCTGAAGACATGTACGAAATATGGGTGAAATCGGTTTACAACCACGCCTTCTTCCAATATAACGCTATTTTGAATTCCATCTGATGCCTTCTCTGCATAATATATACATTAGGAACCAATGATGATAGCGGAATAAAACTTTACCAAAATACGGTATTTGAAAAATATGTAAATGACGTATAATGAAATCTCGATTATCACTTTATCATGCGAGAGTATAAAATGTTCGGTGACACCCGAACTTAGCCCTTCCTTACTTGTTTTGCATAAACTTTGTCATAACACATTCAATTCATTGAATCAACTCGATTGAACAGAGAAATTGTTTTCGGTATTTTAATGTTTGAATAATTATTTGCTATAGTTTAAGGTCCTTTAATGTACTCTTATTGATTTTATGAAAATTATATACTAACTTAATCTTTTAAGGCTTGTTATTTTTCGTATCTAACGATGCTTGGTTAAATTAAGTTACAAATTAAGATTGAACCAGAAATCTAAGCTGACTGACCAGACTTTTAGGAATATAAATAATGGTATATTAAATTTTTTATCATTATACTCATCAGCCACCTACAGAAAAGGGAGCGTTTCTAATTAGCTGTCAACGGCTGTATATAATGATTTTCATTTTTCTAACAAACCTTATGAAGAATAAAACGGTCAATATGTGAGTTGTTTATTTTAAAAAAATTTTATGAAAATACGTTTCCAAGTATAGCTGAACAATGTCCAAATTAATGAAATCAACCCATCCTTTTTTCTGCCCCAATATTCCCCATGAAATGATATCTCCCCATTCCCCATATAATGAAATCAGGTTGTCCTTTGAAACAGTCCCATTTTTTGAGAATGTCTTGGAATCGACAAAATGCGGTCTTCAGCAACACTTGCCTGAAGAGCATCAATATTTTCAATACTTCGAGCGGATCTTCGATTTATTGACAGTTGATTTACAGATCATGACATATTAAAATAGCCAAAAAGACAATTAGAAATCATATCGTACCTATTGAAAACTCCGGTAAAATGTGAAAGGTACACATAAAGAATATGTATATTATTTGACACTCATATCAGAATGGAGCGTAATTAGTTCAGTATAACTTTCTTATTTGAATTGAAATTTTATTTTTTACTATATTAAACAAAACAATCAGCTTTAAGCTTGTTGAGTCTTCATATTCACAATGTTATTTCTCAATACGAACGCGCTTAGATGCGCTTGTGAAGCGAATAAAAAGGTGCAAATGTAAGCGGTTGTTTGTTGACAAATATTTACCACTTGCTGCATAGTTATTGGTGTGTGTTAAGAAAAATCAGTATTTAGGAAGGTCATTGTTCTATAACAATTCCAACAAGTGAAATAGGAGTATAATTTCTTTAGATTAATCAAATTTATATGTATATTTTAAGCTGTGTTATGTATGATTTGTATATGTTACTCATACGCCGCGCCGCTCACATACCAAAAGCCATTTCAGCAGCAAATACATAGTTCTTTGCATTCGAATTGCAAAATATATTTTTAATTTACTAAAACTAGTAGAAAATTAAGTACTAATGTCTATGGATTGCAAATAAAATTGTATCGAAATACAGTTTTCCATACAAATACAGTGAAAATTCGGTTAAGCTAAAGCAATAAAAATATTTAGTTGATAGAAGAGACACTCTCTTGCTTACGAAAATTGTGAACTCCAACATTTTCATTAGAAATAACTCACGTACAGTCAGTTACAGCACTCATAACGCAACTCAATCAACATAATTTGAATAATTTGCATGCAATAATTTCTATGATACTAGCTGTCACACACACACATGCACACAAACACACTTAAACACCCCTACTTATTTTAGGCTCCATGACTTTCATAATACTGGCATAATATTTCCACTACTTAACGGACTTCTTCATTTATTATAGCGACAACTTTGCAGGCAACAAGGCACACCGGCAGCCGCTGTGGAAGGCGAAATCAACAAAATCCGCTAAGGACGGTAAAGACGCCGCGACGGCAGCTAAGGAATGCTGTGACGTTGCATAATCAGGAAAAATTAAAATTGCACTAAAAGCAGTGGTTGGTGGAAACGTCCCGATATCCACAAAGCAGTGTTAGCAGCAAGCAATGCAAATGCACGGAAAGCAGACAAATAAGAGTCGGCGTAAATACGAAGCTTGCGGGTGAATTGACTAAAGTATTTATTGTCGCCGTTGAACACGTGAGAATTGTCAAGTAGCTGCTAGGAAAAGAAAGAAAGAAAGCATAAAATTAAAAAGGTTGTATGCGGGCGAGTAGTAGACTAAGTAGAGAACTGAGTAAAGGTGCGAGTAGAAGATCGAGTAGTGAAACGAGTGGAGAAGTGTGTATTAAAGCGAATAGGGGACTATCGAGTGGAGACACGGGTGGTGAAGCAAGTAAAGAAGCAAGTAGATGAGCGACTAGCGAAAATCGCTGCGACTTAAACGCCAGAGCTACATATATATATTTGTATTTGTATATATGTATGCGTAAGGATCCTCAAGGAGTGCACGCGGAAAATAAGAAGAATTGCAATTTTTCCGCATTTCCAGATATAATATACTCGAAGAGACCAAATCAAGTGCGCGGTGACAAGTCGCAACGCATTGCAGACATAACCCAAAACCTGAACTCACAGCCGACTTACCTCTACACGCGTTCTCCTCTGAATGGAGTCAGCTTATAAGCACATTAGTTAAAGACTATCAACGCTTGTCTGCAATTGCTGCTGGCTTATGTTTATGAATTGCTGACGTCGACAACGTTGACATTTGCTGCAACATTTGTGCAACAACAACAATAACAAAATATTAGCAGAGAAAGAAGCTCGAGTAGAACTATAGCATAAGCGCAGACTGCTGACAGACAACGAAGTGTGAATTGCTTTGGCGCGTGCTGCGCCGGCTCTAGAGTGTGTGAGAGGGCAGCAGTAGCTGTCTGATTGCCTGAAATAATTCAAAGTCAAGTAGCGCCAAGTGTTGCCTGAGTATGTGTCTAATTTTTTATACAATATAACTTCTTTTCATATTTATTTTCTTCTACTTTCTTTTCTCAGCACAGCAATTCTACACGTCTGCTTAGCCTAACGCAACCAAGTAGCTCACCGTTTTCGCTATAATGTTGCACTCACTACCTAAATGTATGCAACAAATTGCAATTCTAATTATAACGTTTGCCGTCTACGTGGCGGGCATACGTAACACCGGTAGCACGGGCGATGGTAACGGGAAAACGCAAATGGCGAGTAGCGGTGGCAATATGGGTGCAATCGCTGATTATGAGAGGTAAGTGTTTGTTGTGTGTGTGTATATGCAATGGGACGTGATGAGCGCATAATGAGTAATAACAAAAGTTGCATTTTGAACAATTTATTGTTGATAGTTAATGCAGATGAAGGTTCAGAAAGCTTTTGGGTTGAATTAGGAGTTGCAAATAGTAGTTGTTGAAAGCAGGGAAAGAAATCGAAGAAACATCGGAAGACACCGGCTAACGTTTGACACCGCAAAACTTATAAAACAAAAATAAAAATGTTATATTTTTCATTAATATTATATAACTATAACAAGTAAAGAAGAACTATGTTTGAGTGTACCCGAACACTTTATACTCCCCAACTTTCAAGGATCAGGTGTTGGAAAATTTTATATTCAGGATTGCTGCGAAGAATTCAACATTCATTATTCGATGAAAAGGTGAAAAAATTACAATCATATTTGGTATCTTATTAACTAGATTTCATGATATATTACACAGCCTTACAAAATCAACATTTTTTTGTTGCCTTGGATGTCTTAGCAAGTTTTCATGCTTTCTTGTGTCCAGATCACGACCTTATTCATGAAAATAAATTCAGAACCAATTCACTTTTGCTCGATATGACCACCTTTTGATTTTACTATGGCCTTGAGACGGTCAAAAAACGAATCGCAAGCTGCCCAAATGTGACTTACTGGTATTTTTGCCCACTCACGGACAATGGCTTTCTTCTGCATCTCGAGACTGGTGTATTTTTTACTTCGGACCTTGCTCTTCAAAATGGCCAAGAGTGAATAATCCATTGGATTCGCAACTGGTGAATTCGAGAGCCATTGTGTGATCGTAATGAAGTTCGGAACATTGTTTTTCAGCCATTCTTGGTTCACTCGCGCTTTGTGAGACGGTGCTGAGTCTTGTTGAAACGTCCATGGTTTGCGACCGAAATGTTTGTTTTTCTCGATAATATGACGATATACAAACATCACGTAACCGGCACACTCAGGCTCCTTACCGAGTATGAAAAAAAGTATTAGGAAAGTTCAAAGGTTTTACTAAAAATTAAATCTGGCGGTATCTAGGATTACAGTCTTCAAAATGTCTTATTTTATTCAATAAAAAACTCTTTCAAAATGAACTGAATATATCAAGTTAGAAATGATAAAAACAATTGTCAAAGCGTTGAATGTGAAAGCATATTGTTTTAGTGGTATTTGTAAACAGCCTCCGAACTTAGTATGGCAAAGTTAAAAGGTGGAATATTTAGTGGTATCAAATACAGTAAATAATGAAAAATACAGATTATATCAAGGCTATAACCGTTTCGGAAATTGAAGATGATGGACTGAAGCCATATCTAGGATAAAGCTTGAGTATTAAGTTGAACTATATCCGTAATCATTCCTCATAAATTTTCGTATAATTTTGAAAATTATAGCAAGCAATAATAAAAGCGGTTCAATTATAATCTACAAGTGATGGATAAAAATGATAATCAAAACCGATCTTATACCTAACCCAACAAAACCACAATAGACCAGTTTTATCAAATATATTAAATAATCCGAATAAGATCAATTTTAGACTTGGTGTTTGAATAATATGGAATAAAAATTGTTATATATAAAAAGTAGGCATGTTTGTGTTCACATTTTGTCCATTTTCACACTTTATCATAGATACATCATTATAATGTTAACTATCGAATTCGGTTCAAGTTGATCGACCAAGTCTTAAGATGTGGGATTTCATTAAAGATGGGCGGTGCTATGCCTATTTTATAATTTTGATATCTTCCTGGATTTTTCTTGGATGTTTCTGAGCCATTTTTTTGTGAGTTACTTTTAGTAGTTTTCAACATAACCAAAATATGGAGAGTGGCGTGGTTTCTATCCGATTTCACTAATTTTCTCCAGTAGGAGAAGATACCAGTAATTTTTTTCTTAGCGCATTTGGTTTGATTTCATTTTTTTTATATTATTCCTATTAAAGGCGGCATCACGCCCACTTTTTCAAATGTTTTCAAACCACATATACCCATATCTAATGCGATTCGTTGTACTATAATACATTTTTATATAATATTGTGGAGCTTAGTTATGGCACTTTATAAGCCTTCGTGTCGCAAGTTAATCATCCGATTACGCCCATGTGCAATATGTACCTGTCTTGAATGCCAAGGAATATTTTTATCAAGTTTCATTACGATTTCCCAATTTTATTCAAGGAAGATTACAAATGAATGAACATACATATTTTAGGAATTTAACTCGTCTGATCATACTGACGTTTTTCAAATATACATATGTATATGTAACTCCATATCTATCTGATCTATCTGATTTAGTTTTTGGTGATACAAATATTTAACCGTTAGGTGAACAAAACTATAATAATATACTTTTTGTTGAAATATGTTGCCAGGTTATATGTAAAATTGTATACTGCTAATTTTGAAGTGCGTAACACAGCGTAACCTTTACTTTACTCCAGCTAATAGCTCGAATATATGTATTACTAGTATTATTCTCAAATATACTGAACACTATAGAGGAGATTATAGCTGCTAAGAGTTTTTGGTACAATAAATGTATTCCTGACTCAACTCAATAGACACATCCTTCTAATTTTCTGTGAGTTGTCAGCCATTAACAAGCACTCGTCTTTTAATTTAATATTTTTTTTAAACATAATTAAATTAATATACCTTATCTAGTCAGTCCCGTCAGAATCTGTTATTTTTACCGTAAAATTTCGTATGTTTAATATGAACAAGCCTTTCACTCTATGGCAGTATGGATTAATATTATGTACAAACTCCACAAAAATGCTTAAACAATTATATACAGCATACATCATATTTTTATTACGTCAAACTCACTGACGATCGTAGTCACACTACAGACAAGAGCTTGAATATCGAGCTACAAGTTTGTTCCCTTCATGGAAGTTCGAAATAATATCATATGTAAATTTAAGAGAGTTGTCAGAGAGAGTAAAAAGCAATATTCACTTCAACTTTTTTTATATTGTATACATTTGTTCACGTTAAATTTACTGGCGGTCTTAGTCAAACTAATGACAAAAACTTAAATAACAACTTAGACTTTGTACAGTTTACGGCAGTACGGAAAATTATCATGTTTTAATTTTAAGTAAATATAACATAAAAAACTATATTGATAATAATATATACTTTTCTAATTGAATCAAAGTTTATTACGTCAATTTTACTAACTCTTATAGTCAAACTAATGACAAAAGTTGTTATTTAATTTTAATAGCAATTAATGACAACACTTTTAAAATCAATGTGGTCAGTTTGATATAAAATTGAGAAATATTTGCTATTGATTTCTCTCAAAGAAGGAGAAATACATGTCATCAAGCTTTCAGTACTGTCAGTTAGCGTCATAGTGATAACTGCGCATTAGTCTGAAAGTACTAAATATTCAAAAATGTTTGATGGTTTCATAAAAATTATACTTTTTACAACATGTTAAATATAATGAGCAGTATTCAAGATTTAAAAAGTTCTAAAAGGCGATTGAATCTTTGCTGTTCAACAGTCAAAATCACTTATCATGAGTTTTTCCGCAAAGGATTTGACATTTTTCTGTTGAGAAGTGGTACTAGTGACTGTAAACAAAGCCCAATCCGCAAATGCGATGATTTCAGTCTTGATTTGTTCTCTTATTCTCCTTCTTCTCCAGATCTATTCGTTAAACATGATCCGTAGATAGGCACTGAACCGCGCTACATGTTAGTTTAAATAATGGACGTTCGCTAAATCATGAAAACTCAGTTCAGAACTACCTCTCAATGGGTTATGAAGAATGCGGCCAATGAAAACCTTTTTTTAAAAAAACGTTGATGATTTTATGACAACGGAATGAGTTTAGATCATCCCGTAGAAGTCCAAGTGTAATTTTAACTTTGTCATAAAAAATATTAGTTCAGCACCATTTCCCTACAAAAGTATTATTTTAAGTAAAACGTTTTTATTTCCAACATTGGAAAATTTTTTTTGTAATTCACAAAACGTTACTAATATCTCAAATTATTATGCACACTCCACTTCCAGTTATTCGGCACCCTACAATGAAGACTTTCGACCCTCTCAACTGTTATCCGAGGTAACAGAGGAATTATCAACTGCCACCGGCAAGATTGAGCGTCGCCAATCCAACACTGATAACACCAACTTTCGACCCTCACAAATAATCTCGTTTACGCCCTCCGACGCACAATCAACACTCAAGCAATATCCGCCTAGTTATCTCGAACCCAACTATCATGCACAGCATATAAGTAAAGGTGGACCTTATGGTTTGGCCACTTACAATAAAGACGATAAGCAATTCGCATTTCCACGTGAAACAGAGCAGGCGCCTTTCGCCGCCGCGTTAGTCAGTAACAATGCGAATATCGAAAAGTATCTTTACAGCGGCTCCAAACAACAACAAACGACCACGCAGCAAACGCTTGTGCCCGCGCAATTACACACTACACCCATACTGATCTATCGTGACCCTTACACTAATAAGATCAACACCAGCCAAAGACAGCAACAAAAGCAGAACTATCGGCCACCGCCACCAGAGCCGTTATATCAACAAGCGCAATATGCCGAGGCGAGCCGACCGCAGGAGTACACCGTACAATCTATGTTGGTTGTGGGTGCCGAGCACTCCTCGCCCATATACAATCAACAGCGACCACAATTTGCCTTAGAGGGTGACGAAAATAAACGACCAGGATATGTATTCGACGAGCAAGTGAGGCCGTCTTACAATCGGCCGGTGTATACTGGCAATCGTTATGAAGTTGGCATAACCTCACCGCCGACCAGCGTCGATTACAATCGACGTGATGGCGAAACACAAACCGAACGTCCGTTCGAGGGTAAATTGGGTGTATCGCCAAGTGAAGCTACAAAGATTTCCTACGATTCGCATGATTACCCACCGCCCAGTTACTACAAACAGCAAACATCGAATTTCCAATCACCGCAACGACAAGACAACCCACCAAATTACCAACAGCAATCAGCATATGTAACGGAGACGACCCCAATAGCGACAGCCATTAAGACGGGCAGACCAGAGTTGACGTCTTCTAATTATGCAAACAAGTTTGGTAATTATTTGCAGGGTGGCAAGGGTAGTGATGGCGGCTATTACAAGCGCCCACCGCCACATTACAGCAATGACATCTTGTATGTAACGCCAGCGCCACCAACAGCACCCGCTCGTCCATTACCACCTGTACGACAGGGTGCAACGTACTACCCGCAAGGCAATGAGCCGATAAGACGTCCACCAATCTACGATAACAATTACAATCAGTATCAATTGGGCGAAATACCGCCACCACAAACATTTCAGTCAGCTTTGAGTAGTGGACAAAGACCACCACAGCCCTACCCATCCGGACCAAATTACCAGCAGCCACAGAGCTTCCCGCCTTCACAGAACTTCCCACCTTCACAGAGCTATGCACCTTCCGAAAACTATGCACCTTCGCAGAGCTACCCACCTCCTCAGCAATACCCGCCACCACCAAGCTATCGTCCACCACCACCGCAGTTTCAGCGTCCGCAACAGCCTTCAGCTGGCGGTGCTGGTATGGGCGGTTTGGCCACTTTGGCCTCATTCTTCACCGGCACCCAACAGTATGCACCACAGTTCACTAATCTGCTCTTGGGCGGCAATGGTGGTGGTGGGGGACTGTTACATGCATTAACTGGTACCAGGCCGCTCGGTGGAGGTGGACGTCCACCGAACATGCAACTCATAAAAGCTTTGGAGAATATTGCACGCAATGATGACTTGGAATGTGTGCCGAAGGTGCTGTGCAATATGATTGCTAGTCAAACACAACGAGGACAATTGCCCGGCTTCGTCACGTCGCCGGCAATAACGAAGTAAGTAAATATACGTATACATGAAGAAGCAGAGTTGTAGAGACATATGCAGGTATTACAGCATACTTGCAAGAAAATTGTGCCTGTGGTAAGAGTAATTCAATTTTAATGTTACGGGGTATTAACACTAATGCTGTGCAGTGATTGCTTTTGAATTCAAAGCTTACCGGAGTCCGAATTGAACTACCCGACATATTGTTCTTCATTTAAAATTTACATTAAATTGCTGGATTTTCTCGCCTACCATAAATTTCTGTACTTAATGAAACTTCTTGTCTTCTACTCGCAGCTTCCTTGCCGGTTTTCCTGCTCAATCACCTGCGCTCATTTATGGACGTGCCGCTTTGCTGGGCATCAGCGGTGGTGAGCGCAGTTGTACGCAGACCTATGCGAAGTGTCCGAAGAATGAGGTAAGTTCGATGTAATATTGGGGTTTTTCAAAGGTTCCCACACACATATTTTGTGAAGGGGTGCTAAATCTGTCAGCCTATTAGGCAAAATTGAGCTTTGACTGACATTTTGATGGGATCGGGACGCAATCTTTGCAATACTGTATCCAAGTTTTTATGCCAAAATTGGCTACAAATCCCACTTCTAAGATGAGGATCAACTCGAATTTCGTAAAATAGTATACTTGAGACATACCAAACAGACTGAAGACAAAATTATTACTAACAGTATTTCGGCACCCACATATGAATTTCGCAATAACAGACTGTCTTCAGAAGTCTAACTGAAAATAGAAGTCTAAGAAAATAAATGACTAACTAAAAGTCTACTGAAAAGCCAGTTGATGGTTGTAAAAAGGTTACGAACACCCTAGGCATGAAGTGAAAGAAAAAAAATATTCAATGCAATAACATCTATTAGCTCCGGTTCTATAGCAACAACCAGAAACATGACCCTTTCGACAACCCAAAATATAGCCAAACATACATTATTTTTCTCAGATATTAAGCACTTAATATTTCCAATTCCCCTCTAGTACGAGATTCTCTATTACCTGAACAATCATCGCGGTGGTTTCTTCAAATTCTTCAGCGAAGCGGAAGAGCAAAAACCCAGCGTTGCACAGCAAACGCAAAGCTCAAGTAGTTCGGGTGGTACCTCACTTTTCAGCCTGCTGTCAGCACTAACAGGCGCCGAGCCACCCGTAACCACAACAACACCACGTCCCACACCACCACCAACCGTCGCCAGCTTTGATATTACACAAGGCATTGGCAATTTCTTCAGTAACATACTTTCCGAATATATAAGCGGTGTGGAATATCAGCGTAGAAGCAGTCGTGCTAAGCGCGCCATTAGGTTTGAGGACGAAAACCAGAAAACTGAAGAAGGACGCTTAAAATTTCCAACAGATGTTGGCTCGGAAGACTTTCATGATGAAGAGGATGATGAGGATACGCAAGATGGTGTCGACTTTGACGACGATGAGCATACGAATGAAGCAAATGAGTATGGTGATACGCAAGGACGCGTGGTGTTCAAAAGCGGCGAACACGAAACACATTTCTTTCCAGAAAATGAAGCACGTGAAATTGACGAGCGCCTGAAAGATATATATTTGCAGGAAGTGATCAACAAGTTTAATGCGGCCAAATCAGAGAGAAAACTCAAATTTCCCGCTGAAACAGATTCCAAAGTCGAAGCAAGTGAGGCATACGATGAGGCTGTGAAGGCAGACGTTGAAAATTACGGTTATGAAAACGGAAGACCCGATGGCGTCATACATTTTCGTGACGATGAGAACCCAAGTGATTCAGTGTACAACAACGTAGAGCAAACTAAACCAACGCGACGTGGTAAAGCTGTGGTTTTCGAAAACGACAACGAAAACCTCAGTTACGCGCCGTTACGTCAACCACGTGAGGAGTTTGATACTGCTTACGAGAACCAAAGCGGTAAACGCATCATATTTCCCGACCACTACGAGAAACACATACGCAAGGGTAAAATTTTGAACAGGCCCATATTGTATGCCTCCAACTACGAAGACTATATGCAAAATGCAGAGGCAGATCGTTTCGTGGTATCCGATAGCCATAGGCCAGAGTATAATAGTGTCGCTGATAATGCAGATAACAGCATCAACAATGAGGACAAACCCTTGGGTCCAATCTACATTAGTGCTACTTCATCGCAGCAGCAAAATACGGTCAGTAGCACCAACGTGCACGTTTACAACGATAATAGATTACACTACAATCGTGGCGCCGATACTTACACGCCATCAAGACCAACCAGCTACTATGACTCACACACTTCGTCAGCCGATTACAATAGCAATCGTTACTCGGCGGCCAACAGTTCTGCCAATCGTAAAAGACGTCCTTACTATGGTTCTGCTTCCTCGTCCTCCTCGAGTAATCAGTATGATTACCCAAATAAAAATTATGTTAGCAATAACCGTTATGGCAGTCGGTACCAGACGACACGCTATACAACCACAACCCGTTCACCACGTGGCAGCGATAATGACCACAATATTTATGTAACAAATGCTCAGGGTGTCACTACGCATTACATAACGCCAGATGGTCGCAAGGTGTATTTATAAATAATAAATAGAATTAATTAAGAGTTTTTAAGCTTTGCTTGTTCGCTTAACCAATAAGAGGCATAATTAATTCTAAATAATTACATAAATATATTATATTATAAGCAATTTGAAATTGTTCTTGTAATGTAAATAACGAAATTTTAAATAAATATAAGCTATGAATTATCTCCCAAACACTCAGGTGGGGTTGCTCTTTCTACTATGGGCTCTACTTACTACACATATAATAGTTTTGTAAAACAAGTATCTGTATAATAACACTACACTATTTATTTAACACAATAAAAAAATTTTAAAAATACAAAAACAAATATAAAAACAAAGAATTTACTCGCCCCTATTGATAAAATTGAGGAATAGTGAAACTTTTTCTCAAGTCAAATTTTTCAACAACAAAATCAATCGCCACGTACAGAATGGGGTAGCAATCACTTCGTGTGAGGTCAATATTGAAATATAGATGTACACGCACCTTCCAACCAAGCTACCGGAGCTACTGGCAAGTCACTATATTGTTCTGTTTGCATACAATGCGTCTACTTTTGGCCAAAGCTGGCCGCTTCTTTAGATAACTTCTTTCAGACGATCCAGTTATTAATAGTAGTACAGGCCCAAATTAAAAGTTTAAGGCACAAGTAAGAAGATCATAGTAGATGATGTCTTGTCAATCCCACCAAATGCATACCAAAACCTTCCTGGCCATCGTTTACGTTGGCTCACCATGATTTAACCACGCTCATTTTCGCTTGAAATTTTCTTAGCCATCCTCTTCTGAATTCGATCGATTTTATTGCGTTTCAGCTGCCACTCACAAAAGGAAATTTGGTCCATAAGGCTTTTTGCCTTTAAGCACCCACACAACGAGCTCCATTCATAACAGTTTTTTAAGTAGATTGGTACCGGTTAAACACCGTATATAGCTATATAAAAAGCGCTTATTCAACGTTCGATTTCCATTGTTTTACTAGCATTTCCAACAAACGGTCTTTAAGAGCTTCTTGAATCTTTGACAGCATTTTCGCCTTTACCGAAGAAAACCCAAAACTATGACTTACTTACTATTCATGCTCTTAACAGAAGCGATCACAAATACCGTTACATATTGGTAATAAAATTAATGACTTTTTCTAAACACGACTGAATGAACTCAGAGTCGAAAAGTTCAAGAATTATACATCAAAATGCACACAAACTAAAGATACATTTGCAATTATTCATAGCCGCCTAAAAATATGTAGTAAAGATGGCCACTTTTCTTTCGGGGAATTCTACTGATCGCCGTAGTATACCTTTAGGCGATTATTTTACGATCACAGTTGTGCCGTAAAACTTAATCAGAAAATTAAATCATTGCTCTATTTAGATTCAACTTTTATACATACATATGTATAATCTTTTTATGTTTTCCCCTTGAAATCTATTAATTAGACCTTGGCTTTGTAAACTTCATATATATGAAACAAAACATGAGCAATAATATTTGATAAAGCTACATTTATTTCCATTTAACTGCTCTGAGAGTTGACGAGCTCTCTTAAGGTACATTATTTATGCATTTATTAATGTAATATGAAATCAAGAAAGTTATACATAACACACGTTTCGGTGGAGTGCTTTATTCCTCAATAATCCACTTATTTCATAATAGTTTTATTGAAGTTTTTAGGCTTTCGTGCTGCAGATACTAGAAAAGCTAAACATTCTCTTTGACTCTATAAAATTGAAACTAATTTACATGGCATTTATATGCACTGTAGACAAGGGCTGATCTAGAGAAGAATGTTTTGGGGGGAGCTATATAATTTTGTACTTGCAACTTCCAGTCTTTTTCTTTGCGGAGTGTCACTTATGATGGAAATAACGTATAACTTTTAACTTTAGACAGGGATCCGCGCCTGACTGTGGACAGGCTAAAGCCCGGTGTATGTATGAGTATATATAGTACATAACTATATCCAACACCAAATTGAAGTGTAAAATTAAATAAATAGATAATAAAATAAAAGAATTCATATAGTATATTATTAATTATTTTATAATTAATATAAAAAATATTTGTACTTACGAATTTAAAACAACAATCGCGAAACCAAGCTTAGAATTATTATTTTGAGGCTACCATATTTGGAAGCAACATATCGGTTAATTCGCCGGTCAATTTCCCAACTATTAGAGCTTCAATTAAGTTGTTAAGGCCCAATTCACAATTCTTTGCTCTCTTACGCCTGTATATGTGTTACTTTCCTTGTTAATTTTCTCAATTTATTGGAGTTTCTTTAGCCGTGACTTGCTGGGATGTCATCCAAAATTAGACTCTAGATTTGATATTACAAGACTATATCTTTGCGATCGAATAGTGAGATGATAATAAAACTATCGATAGTTCCATCGATTTTTTCGCAGCTTTATTTTTCTAACTTTTCTTATAATGAAACTTAATGTTCCGTAAAACATTAACAAGCGAGTTCCTAATCACCCGCGAATCGGTAAGACCATGGATGGAAATATTAAATATTTTATTTTAACTAGAAGATGGTTAGCTTTAATAATTTTAAGATTACATTCAAATTTTACTATAATGTGTCATGTATTTTTCATTTAATACCTAATATGTACCTATTGATGGTATATTTTTACAACATGTTCCTACAAAGTATAATAGTTTTGTTCACGGTCCGAGTTGTTTGTATCACCTAAAACTAATCGAGATAGATATAGTATATGTGTATCAGTATGAAGAGACGAGTTGTAATCCGGTTGCGTCTGCTTGTGCAAGCCGTAACTTGGAAACAAATTGAGATATCGCATTCATCCTCAAGCAATCAATTTTGCTCATAACACTAGATCCCATATACATAAGTAACAAGCCTCTTGTTCATAAAGTTATTACCTCGGCTTTAATCACTGAAAGTAGCAAAAGAAATGTTCGGTTGTACCCGAAATATCCATGTATAAAATATAATTGGAGCCTGAAAGAAGTAGATTTCTCCTTCAATGGTATCTGCGAAGAGGTTGAGGCCACATAAATCTAATAAAAACGTTCCTCCTTTCTTATCATCATCGCCATCTATTTGTGCGTTAGAATCTGCTATCTTTATCGATTGTCCAGTGAGAATTTCATGACATTTCATCTATTGGAAGTGAAGTTATTGCGTTTTAAGTGTCACTATGTTTATGTTATCGGTGCGAAAATGAGCTTCGAACAAAGATCCAACATTAAGTTTTGTTTAAAAATTGATAAAACTTTTACGGAAACGCTTCAATTGATGAAACAAGTTTATGGCGATGATTGCCTATCCCGTTGCAGGTTTCAACGTTTTCAAAGTGGTCGTGAGGACATAAATGACGATCAACATGTGGGCCAATCAAAATCCGTGATCACCGGAAATTCAATCGAAACTATGCCTGAGTTCATCAAAAATCAGCCGAAATCATTATTGAAATTCATGAAAATGGAACTGAACATCTCCAAAACATCGATTTATCGCATTTCGGCAATTTGGTATGTTTTATTATTTATGTTTTCTCCATCTTATTCCGCACAAATTGACTAACGACCAAAAATTGCTCAGAATCCAACATTCGAAGGACATCATTGTGACCGATTGTTTGCCCAAAATTCACTTTTTAACCATTAACCACTACCCGTATTTACATGATATGGCGCTGTGCGACTTCTTCCTTTTCGGAAAAATGCATTAGCCCATGAAAGGAAAGTGTTATACAGACGTACAGGCCGTTCAAAAGGCTTGCACCGGCCAACGAACTAAAACACTCGTTCGACATGCTTTTGGACCGTGCAAAAAGCTATATTGGGGCAGAAGGAGACTATTTTGAATAAAATAAATTGATTTTGCCGAAAAAACCATTTGTTATTTTTTTTTTTAAAGTCCTGTTTACTTTGGAACGCACCTTGTATATCTACAAATTCAACTAAAAATCGATTGGTATGTGGTATATCGAGCAATTAATTTATAAATAACTTTATTTCGTAATATTTAGTACAATGGAATTGACTTAGCTTAAACATTTAACACTAAATTTTTTCATAAAAGAGTAAAATGAAAATTAATGAAATATTTACTAACTTTACTAGGTACATTTGTATAAACTTTTGTAAAATATGTGTTCTGAATTAAAGATAAAATTCTATATAACAGGCGTATAAGAGTGTTAAATGAAATTAAAAGCAGTAAAGAACAGCGTAAGTACAGTGAAATAAAATCAACGAACAAGAAAATAACAATAAATTATATAACATTAATTTTTATATATGTACATATGTATCTTAATTTTTCAAAAAGTTGAAAGACAAATTGCAGCAAACAACTTAAAGTGAGAGTAAAGAAACAAAGCAAGGGAAGGTAAGGGTTTTCTGAATATTTTTCTAAGATTTTACTCTCAATGGTGCTTCTGTATTTGAAGTAACGGAATATTTTTATATATTTGGATGAAGGAAAAGAAATAGACGCCCATATATCAAATCGCAGTCTTCAGGTAGATGAAATTGAGACTTATGTTTATGTGACATGTTCATGCCATTTTACTTATTTGAACTTAAACGTCAATTTATCAGTTTACATAAAGAAATCTAGCCAACTAGACTGCTGACTTATTATGTTAACTGACTTTGTTAGGAGCTTTTTCGCAAAAGAACTTATGTATGACTTGGTTTTTGATTATGCAACACAATATGGCAACTCTATCTGCATGAAATATATCACGGCCCTAATAAATCCATATACACTGCGATACTACCTGTACTAAACACTACAATGGAGAATTACTACTACTACCACAAATATATGTATGCATGTAAATAAATAAATATATATACTTTTGTATATCCTTTATACTATATATACGTATTTTGCACAAAAAGTATTGTTTTAAGTGGATACATGCATTTGCTTTGCATCACTGCTTATCTACTGCCTTGCTACCCACTTTCGTATGTGCACACATTTGTTTAATTTATTCGCCATAATTATTTACATTCCACTTTTGAAGACTACACATGTTGCAATGAATATATGTACATATATATATGTATGTATGTAAGTATGTATATATATTCAGCTTGTAATCGCTTCAGTGTCAGCAGCAGCAGAAATGAAGTGCAAGTGTACTCCATTAAAGCTGCCACAAATGCGACACAATGAGAGAACTTCTGCTGCCTCACACCTCTAAGGCAGCTAGATTTTGGAAGCATGAGGTTTGGGTCGCTGTAAAAATGTTTTGCTGACCAATGCTTGGGGCAAGCCGCTGGCCAATAGGGAAATTACACAAAATGTAAAAATATTATGTAATAAATTTAAGCTTAAAATTTTTTTGTGGTTGTTTGTTTGGACTCGCACTTGTGCTGTGCATCATGCTGTCATTATCCTTATGAAAGTATAGAACTTCAGAAATAAGAACTGATGCATTTTATTAATAAAATTTTGTATTTAAATTACTACAGAAAGCTTGACCTTGCCAGATTATAGGTAGCAAATCCGTTTTAAATTAATATTTTGTGGTTTTACCAATTTTTGTAAACGGTTCTGCTTCAGAATTCAAACCCTACAGTTCAAAATAAATTTTAACCACTCAAATACGACTGTGAAAAATATTGCCCTTTTTACAGTGTAGTCTCATATATTTCGTAAGCTGAGAGCTAGCCCTAGTGTGCGTTTTATTTTTTAATTTAATTAACTAAATTTAAAATTTTGATGATAAAGCGTTGGAAGGTTCATAAAGTAAATCGAAAGATCGTACTTTCAGGCAGCAAGTTGTTAACTCAGTCAAGGAAAATCCTATCAACACGTAATCACGTGCTCAGTGAGGGTAGTTCTAAAGGCATCCGAAAATAATTCATTTGGCGCCATGAATAGTAATTTCGAATTATCTCGAAATCGTTTCGGATAAAAAAGCTTACTAAAAGAATTTACGCTCATTTGTCTATTAGTTAAATCAAGAAACTCTCATAATACACGTGTCCCAAAATTAACGCAAGATTTCAATTTCAAAATCTCTTCGCAGTTGAGGAAGTTAAAACTCTGTTCCTATCATATTTTGTATAAAATTTACGAAGCTTTCATTATTTTTGAAATATTTTGCAATAATGAAGGCAAGATGTGCTATCGTGTAACGTAACTTTTTACTAAGCCCCTTAACTACATATACCAGAGTGACATTTTCAAACAAAAAAAAAAAATTTATTTGCTTTTTCTAAAGCTTATATTTCCATAAATATCCTGTGAAATCGGGAAGGTCGCATCTTGAATAGTTTTTGGATGGTAGCGTTTTAAGAGCGACCGCTCGGCGGTGCAAACAAATATAAGTGAACCTTTGAACGCGTTTTTCTCGAAACGACATTTTTCAAAATTGCTGGGGTTATAACTCAACGAGAAACCGAGTGACTTCAAATCAAAACTGAGTATTTTTGAATACATTTACTCTACAATGACCTAAGATCTTTTTGATTGGTTGAATATTATCAATTTGGCATTAAAAAACGGCCATTTTTTACCTAAAAAACAATTTTTTGGTTTCAGCTACTCATTCGGCCGGAATCACGCCAGCAGTTGGGGCACTTTGTTTTTTGGCTCCTCCGAAGACAGCCCATAACTCCGTTATTTTTCAACATTTTTGTTAAAAAAAATATTAAAATATAGCTGAAAATATACCTTATCACGATCAGAGAAATTCGAAATATTCAATCGTGCACTTTCTCTTAAAAGATTCACAAAAATCGCCTTATTTTTCACGCGTCACACTGGTATAGCCACTTAAACTGTCAGCTGTCGATTGTTTTTTTAAGGTGGTCTAATCTTTACTATATAAATTGCAGCAAATTTAAATCTTGCCTTAATTTTGGACACCCTGTAATTAATTCCAATATTGCACTCATTATGGGACACCCTCTATTTACGCCAATCAATTAAGCGCACAAGGTTGAAATAAGGAAATATCCTGGTTCAATCGAAAGACAGAGGCTCACCTGATTAGATTTGGTGGGTTTTATTGAATACTGAACCTGAGCCAGAGTGGTCAAGGTCAAAAGCAGGAAGAAATAAATATTGACGGCGTATTCTGCCATACAACCGAAATAGTCTCAGATATATATTCGTTCAATATTTCCTAGAGGGTAACAACATATAGACATGCACATATACGGTTATAAAAAATTTGTGTCTGTCGCTTGCATTTCGTTCTCTCAACGCTTCAGCGCTTCGTTGATTGCTGCAATTTTTCCTCCGATATATGCATATACATATATATAAGTATATATTTAACTCTACAAGTACAACGCGCTTGTCATGACAATTGCGTTGGCATGAAAATTAAAAACTTTGGTAAACATGCCAAACAAATGCGCTGAATGCGAAAAGGTAATAAAAAGCAGAAAGGAAAAAGGCAAAAGGTAAAAGGAAGTAAAAAGAGCTAAAGAATGAAAGAGGAGCACAGGCGAGCTGTGTCTGCACACATGATGCCAAAATGACTGAAAGCTGTAATGTGTGTGTATGTGATGTACCGTTATGCGCTGACTTTCGTATGACAGTAAGTAATGCAAAGAAATATATAAATATGTACAATGTTTTGTGAGTATGAAATTGTTAGCTATTGTGTGCCACGGCCGTGGTTTGTGGCACAAACGTCGCACCAAAGCGCAGCCAACCTGCTTCCGACGTTGCGAGTGCTAGCTCGGCGCGCACTAGAACTCTGTGCTGTTTTGACATTACTTAGGTCTGTGCTTGGCCACTGCGTCGTATTTGGCGCTTAACGTGGCTGTGGTGGCGGCAATGGTCCAACGCCTGGACATGGCAGCCGCTTGGCCAGGTGCCGGCAGAGTGGCACATCGCGCACGGCATCGCCGATGAAGAGTGAGAGCAGGTACCATTGTTTCATGCCGGTTGATTGAACTCTGTAGTTTCTGCAAAAGGGCGAGAAGACAAGTAAAGAAAGAGCATTAAAAAAATTAAATACGCTAATATATAAATATATATGTATATAAAGAGCGAGAGAGAATGAGTGGGTGAATAACGTATTACAAAAGCAAGGCAATGAGCATAAAAGCAAATAAATGTTGAAACAAAAGGAAATTAAGCAGCACAACGCTGTTTAAGCGCACAAACGCAATAAAGTTTGCAAACATATTTATATAGAGCACAAAAAAAAAATAAATAAAACATTTAAATACAAAAACACAAAAGCTCTCTATTTAAATGGCAAACATTCACTCAGCAAACAAAATGGCATGGCAATGAAAATGTGCAGCGCAGATTTTAAAAGCGCTAAAAAAATGGAGGAGATTAAAAAATAATAACTCCTGAGTAGCAGCTAAGGCCATAATAATAAAACAGTAGCAAAAACACAAAACACACCACGCGCATCATAGTTACATAAGTGACTGACGACAGCGAATGCAGTGCAGTTTTTGCTGTTAAAGGATGAAGGGTACAGAAAAATGCCAGTGACTCATAAAATGCCGCAGCACAATACAAAGGGAGTAGCTTACATTGGCTAACGGCACAAATGGAAAGCTGCTGGAGTGCCTTTGGCGTTTTAGCCACTTATGAGCATATTAAAAAATAAGACTTATTACTTACATATAAATTATCAAACCAAGTAGTGCTTTGCGTACAAGCGACTACAACAAAGACAATGGAATGCATGCTTTGTTTTTCGTTCTTGTTGAAATTTAAGTTTTGATAATTTTTGTAAAGTTATTGAGTTTTATAGCAACTGAGAGTTTATGAGAGCCTTTAAGTTGCAATTATAAACTTTTATTAATATAAACACGATCGGATCGAGCGATCAGCTTAAATGCAGTAATCCAACTTGGCCGCAATACACCTGTGCCAACGTTTTTCGAACCTCAAAACAGTTGTTCAGTTCAGCCTTCATTCATCATGATTCCGGCCTCCTCTTATGAATAGCTTCGCGCAAACTTCGCTTGACACTCAAATAGTACTTCTTGTTTACAGTTTGGCCGGTCGGAAGGGTTTGGAGTGCACTACACCTCGGTAAACAAACAAGTCTGTCAACTTAACCTTGAATTTTGACCGGCTTTCATGTGTTTTTTCGGCTTTGGCTCACCTTTGCCGCGGTATTCGGTCGATTGATCATCTGTTTCCGGGTTGTAAGCATTGATGCAAGACTCATCGCCAGTAATAATACGTTTCATGACTTCGGGGTAGTCGGAAAGCATTGTTCAGCAGACGTTTAACAGCGTCGCGGGTTTTTGAAAAAAAAAAATTAGTAACTTTGAAACCAATCGTGCTTTTACTTTTCTTAGGCCAAAATGGTCTATCACATGGTTTCCACAGATCCTTCCGAAATTCCAACAATGTCTATAAGATCGCTGACTGTTAATCATCGATTCTCAATCAACAATTCCCTTATTTTATTGACGTGTTGATCATTAGTTGATGTCAGTAGTTTAGTGGTCAACGCGTTCTCGACCCTCTGTGAATACTTTATACCAATCAGAGACACTTGCTCGCAACAAAAAATTATCACCGAAGGCACTTCATGTACTTCACAAAGACTAACGTAACTACGCACTAATGATTATTTTAATGTGACATTGGGCACAGATGTCACTGACAGTTATATCAACCTAGAAAAAACATATTACGAAGAAAAGGATTTCAAATTAAAACGAAATATATTAGCGATTTTGGATACCTTTATGACCACAGTTCATGAAACTATCCATGGTTTTGTAAGATTTCCTCTCGCTTAGTTTTAAATATATATTTTCATTTTACATTACAAAAATGGAAAAACATCAAACAAAATAATCGAAATCTTGTAATATTAGTTTTGTTTTGAAACATATGGATTCATCGAACTAAAGCAAAAGCCAAATGTCGAAAACGGCGCGATTCAATCAATCTCGATTTCTTTCTTCCATCACTTTTAGATACTAGTGGAACAACTCCTCAGTTTCTAATCATAATTGTCTAAATTATCCGAAAATATACCCAAACGATGATCCAATCTAACCTGATGCTCATATTTGCTCTTAGAATCTGAAACTATGTCAGCAAATGTTGGTCATTTTTTTTACATTTTTTGGTAATTTATTGGTACGTAGAAAAATTTCGACTAACAACACGAAATTTTTCCAAACTACGCCTTCTGGAACAGTCATAACCTTGATAGAATCCGTAACTTTCATGAATTGCTTTATTTGCGGATCAACAAAGGGTCCTCTTTTAATTTTTTTTAAGTTCGGAAGTATTACACACAGTTTTCTTCCACGTACAATGATTTAATAAAATGTTTTATCATTCCTAATTTGATCACGTATTAAAGCACAGAGTTCATTTCGAGGAAATAGCTTCTTATCCTTAAGCAATAGCAGACTATTCCAATATCTGAGTATTTGAGTAGTCTAAACAAATTATGTACTTTTGAAGCGAAAACGAAATTTCCATTGAGTAAAACAGCACATTTTGTAAGTAAAATGCGAAAATATTCCCCTAAATAATATACTAACTAGTTTAGAAAGAGAGTACTCTTGGGCATCTTTTCAGCTATTATGTCAGATATGTAGACCTACACCAATTATATGAGTTTCAATTTAATATAGCGAAATAGTACTATTTGCTACCAGTGTTCAACAGATTAAAAAATAATATTATTTTATGAGCGACAATGGTTTTCAATATTTTTCTTAAATTCCATTTAATTTTTTCGTTTCCTAAAGCAGAGGCACTGCCAGTACTGATGATTCACTGCACAAAAAGATCAAACGGGTTACATTAGCACACAAATTATTTTGCCACAAAATGACCACAAAGTGGACTATAGAGATGCCATTTACAAAAAAATGTCACAAAACTTGAAAAGAATACGCTGCAAAGCAATGTATAATGTAATGGCGCAAACTCGTCACAAAAGTGTGCACAACTGTCGTAAATTTGCGCAAAGTAGCAACAATGCGCACACATACAACCAAACATATATGCAGCCAGCAACACATATCTATTTTTAATTTCGTACAACGAGCTTGGCAGCGCGGCAGCCTGGTGTGAGACTGGCGCTTTAATTTCGCTGGTCAAATGGAATTTATTTGCGCAAACTTTTACAATCACAAATTTGCTACAAAGAAATTATGCAAAAGACGAAGTAATGTGCATGTGTGTGGGTACATATTCCTTTATGTGTGTGTTTGTGTAGTGAACAGTTGCAATGCAAAACAAATTGCAAAAGTTGTCGAGAAGTTCTAGCAAATACCATTTGTGTGCGGCCAAGTGCTTGGTAAATTTATGCGCAGCGACAGGAAGTGTTTAACAACCCTGTTTTTGTGTAGTTCTATAAAAAACAAAAAAAAATATTTTAATACAAAATAATTTCCTTTTATACAATTGTTACTAGTTTTGCATTTTTCTCATTTGCTATTTAAATTTTTTGTCAAATTAATTTTTCGCGCACACAGTCGTCTATTTTCCGCTCCTCCCTACCTTACTGTGCGCGTGACTAAGAGAACTGCGATGTCGGTCCGTTATTGTTTGGTTATTTTATTATGCCATTCGTTTGTTTATCGACTGGGAAAATCGCGCTTGAAAACTTACTAATTTATTCAGTACACAGAAACATACGCACATACAGCAATAACACATACACAACCACAAAAACCAACGCAGTTACACACTACACCACCGCCGAACGTGTTGACAAAGGTCAGTGGCGTTTGCTATTATTGTCCACAATGCTAGCATACTTTTAGGGTAACAAAGCAACTATACGCAATGGTGTTTACTACAAGTAGCTCATTGCAGCGGCGACATGGCGTATGAGTGACGCACATTCGGTAAACATTGCGTCTGCGAAATTTTACGAGCGCTGGCGTCATTAGTGCAACAGACAGCGTTTGAGAAAGTAAAAAAATAAAAAAAAATTAAAAGTTTATTTGAGTTTCAAAAAAAGAAAAAAAAAGAAAAAAATTAATACAAATAATAAAAACAAGCACCTACAACGCAAGTTTTCCGCACTTAATTTCTACGTAGAATTTATTTTTGTGTTTTTTTTTTACCTTTTTTCTTCTTTTTTTTTTTTGCAATACCTCAAGCTTTTTAAGATATATTATTGTAATCGATACTAAATTGTCCAAATAGTAGTTTTCGATAAACTGGGTTTCGTAAAAAAATAAAAAAATGCTCATTGAGTAACCTTGAAATGCTATTTATGTAGCGTATATTGGTATATACATATGTATAGCGCTAAGAGACTTTTTCACCAGCCGAGCATATATCGAAAGCATTGATTCTGAGCCCTAGTAGAAAAGACTTTAACCTGCAATCATATTCAAACATTTCATGGGCATGTTAAAGAATTTCCGCTGGTGAAGTTCGAATCTATCAGTATACAAAACTGCGTACTCAGCCAAAATACATACAAGCATAAGGATTCACTTTTAAATATGCGTGGGGCACAGAAGGTATTGGAAAAGTTTGCAGCCACTATCAGGTAGCTCTGTCCAAAATTTTATATATTATTTTTTCCTGCCACTGTGGCAACCCTAAACTTCTTGTATTGAACGCCTCTAATTCCTGTCTTTCAAGTATTATGCTGCTGCGGCAGCCACTTCAATTTGGCGCATGAGAATTCCACCCATTTAGAGTTCAATCAAGTTTGCGCAAATTGAAATAACCGATTTCGGTTAGTGACGCAATGACATGCACTTTGCCAATTTATAACATTTTTCATTCGCGTCTTATTCTTATTCCTGCAATGAGCGTGTATTTTTTTCTGTTCCTGCTCTCGCTGTTTGACTAAAAAGCTTGGGTTGTTGTTGCTGTTGACGTCGTCAGCATTGCTAGAAAAGGTAACAAAAACGATTACGTTTTGCGAACAAGACATTAAATTATGCACAGATGAGTTAGCAATTCGCAAATAAAAACTTGATTTCGTGTCTGATTGGATTGGAAGACACGCATTCGCCTCAGATGGCGCTGCACTAACAGAGTCATTTAGACAAAATGACAAGTGCAGAAAACTTAATTTGGCAAAGCAAGGAGCTGGTACGGAAAAGTGGCAAAGAGCTCAGAAAATATAAAAAAAAACAGAAAGGTTAGAAAGAATGTTTGAAGAGCGGTAAGTTACTAAAGCGCAGCACTTAATAAATGCAATAAAAATTACATAACTATGTATGTAAGAGTAAAGAAAAGAGTGTGAAAGTAAAACAATTAAGATATACGATTTTCGGTTAGAAATTTCTTAAGAATTTTTTGGGACAAAAAAAATATTTTCTTTCAATTAATAGCGTTTAATATTTTTTTTATACACGACAAGAAAAATGGAGACTATTTTGAAGGCAAAAATATTAATGTAAACGAATAATTAAATTTTTTTCGAAAATTCACGTTATTTCTTGAATAAACCTAAAACATTTACTATCATTTTCTTCAATCTCAAAAATTTGTTTTACAAATATTTTTTTTTTTATATAAAGTGACTCACAGATCAGTGAAATTACATTTTATTTTTGTTGATTCCTTGCTCTTAAGGTGTCACTAAAAAATTCAAAGTCAAATTTAATTCTCTCTTATTCATACACTAACGATAGTCTTTAAGAGAAATTTTGCTTTAGCAGGGATATGCTGAGGACTATTGTGTAGACGCAAAGGCGTTCTCTAAAAGTGAAGAAATACAGACAATTGTGAAAAAATTCGTACCCGGGAGTGTTGGGTCTACTTAATCAGAAAGGTTCCATTAGACCCATTTTCCATATGCTGATTCACAAAAAACAATTAATTTACAGGGTCCGGCACTCGAAGTGTAACCAACTTCAGAACATTTCGGTCGCACACCAAGGACGTTTCAACAAGACTCAGCACCGTCTCACAAAGCGCGAGTGAACCAAAAATGGCTGAAAAACAACATTCCGAACTTCATTACGAATGGCTCTCGAATTCCCCAGATGTGAATCCAATGGATTATTCTCTCTTGGCCATTTTGGAGAGCAAGGTCCGAAGTAAAAAATACACCAGTCTCGAGATGCTAAAGAAAGCCAATGTCTGTGATTGGGCCAAAATACCGGCAAGTCACATTCAGGCAGCTTGCGATTCGTTTTTTGACCGTCTCAAAGCCATAGTTAAAGCAAAAGGTGGTCATATTGAGCAAAAGTGAAGAGGTCCTGAATTTATGACTATTTTCACACATTTTGTACTTTCAAATGCATAAAAATAATGTTCCAAACCGAAATTATGGCTCTTTAAATTAGTTACACTTCGAGTGCCCTGTATTATAATGATCAAATGTTGTGGTTTGTCAATGATATTAGCCAATAGTTCGCAAAGATACACGACCATCAAGTTATAGATTTTCCTTGAACAATTTGGTTTCGACTTTTCCAAAAAAATAGCATGAATTCTTATAATATTGTGGTCCTAAAATGTATTCGAACCGAAGCAATGCTGAACAGGTTAAAATAGCCTAAACGTCACTACCTTAAATACCCAATTTTAATTCTTCAATATGCAGAGAGTAATGCCTCCGGAAGAATAATGTTATCATATAATCATTTTACTGATAAAACTTACAAAAAGTTTCAATGAACTCACCAAAGCCACTCATTCACATACTTACTCAATACTCACGCAAACAGTAGCTTGGCACATACCTCAAAATCTCATTCCATGCTGGATGCTGTTGCGCACCGAAACGACCTGGCCGTGAAGCATGCAGCCGGCAAGGTTCCTCCAATATGCAAGCGCGTGGTCCAAACTCACGTAAGATCTCTTTTTGTGCCAATTCAGCATCGTAAGCGGCCGATGTAGTGGCATCACGTTTGCTGCGCGCACGATAGGTATCTGGAGGAAAGAAAGAGATGAAAATAAATAAAGCAAATAAAATTGTTAAATGTTGGAGAAGAAATGACTGAAGTAAGAAATGTGTAACGGTTGAAGTTGGTAGCCTTGGTTGCTGATAATGCTTTTTTTTACGGAAATTCCTCAACTAATGTTATTATAAAAACTTGCTAATGTATAATATGTTTTGATTTCGCAACCATTTTAAATAAATTGTTTATCACTAGTGTTGTCCTAAAATACTTTTTAAGATTTTATTAAGAAATTCGGATATATTAATAATCAGTTGCTCATGAATATGAGCGTATATAATTTTTTTTACTCTAATCCTTATTTTCATTAACAGTTCGTGGTATATTCAGTTTAACACTGAGTGTTTCAAGTCCGGAAATAATGATCAAAATGAAGTCATTACAGCAAAACTTACTTATTTGACGCTTCGGGGAAACCGTTTTGAGTTAATTGAAGACAACAAAACAAATTCGACCGCGAGAGCTGAGTTCGACTGACATAAACAGCTGCTGTAGATACGCTGGTTGACAGATCGCACTAATTTTTGGCATCATAATTAAGAACAGTTATACAAACCTAGAAAAAAATTTACCTGTCTTCCATATAAGCGGGAGATTTAAATGAAGAATTCCCGATACTTTCTGGACAGGATGTATTTCTACGAAATTTGGCATAGACTATTGTTCAAGGCAGTGTTACAATCTCCGAATATACCATATTGGTCAGATTGCATGTATAGTCGTAATACAAACTGAACGTTCAATATGCAGAACAATTTTTTTTACCCTTTTGGGATATAATAAATGCACATGGGAGGGGTATTATGGCTCGATGCAATCAAACATAATTTTTTTCTTGTTTTACATACATACATATATCCAAAAATGCAACAAGTCAGCCATACAAACAAGTATTTGGACATATGTAACTATTAGAATAGCTAATCAAACTACGACCAAAGCCTCAAGCCAAAGCTTCAACCCAAACATCCAAATAGTCATCACCAACAAAAAAAAACCTTTAAACTAACTAATTTTATATTCAACCATTCGACTGCCCCTTAATAATGTCAACCAACACGCTTGCGAGCAATGCGGTCTAAACTCGTAAAACCAGCGCAAACTTCGTCAGCGTCAGCGCGCATACGAAATCAGTTCGCACTTCACTTGTAAAATGTTTAATCAAACCACATACTTGCGGCTGACATTAGTAGTTGGGCAGTCATGCACTGCAGCGCACTTGCCTTGACCTCATTCGAAACTACTAAACATTTTACCCAACAACTCAGTCAATGTACGCATGCGCAATACCGCCTACTACAACAACAGCAACGACAGCTGATCATAAGTAAGCAATTATATAGTATGTAACTATTGTAATTGCACAAACAAGTGCCGTCGACATGTTGCTCGTCATGTCTTCATTTTGGTGACATTATGTTGTTTGTTTGTATACGAGATATGTATGTACGGCAATTACTTAATTTTGAAGTCAAAAATGTGCGTTACCTCCCTTCGAAAATATTTAATTTTTGCGGAAGTTGTTTATTTTTAAATATGGGAATATTAAGTTTCCAAATTTTCTTGAAATCTTAACGACTCTAGTTCAAGTTGAAGGAGAAATCCAACAAGCGTGAGGAAACTCTGAAGTTCACAGCAGATTTCCTTGATGAAAGTCAACTTAATTTTTTGCAAAATTCAGAAGTGAAACTTCCAAACAAGAAACAAACCCATTTTAAGATTTCAATACTTCTATACTTCTCTAAAAACTATTTCAAGCAAAAATTACTACTTTGGAAGCACATCCCCAAATATACCAGATAGTTCAATTCAATTCTTGTAAAATTGAAATCACGACCAAACTTATCTTATTATTTATAAATCAAGTACTCAGCTATGTACTATATTATTTCGATTGTAGGAAAATGAAAAAGAGTGTAACCATTGTAGATTCGATTCTAGTGTCAAGAAGCCTTTATATGTTGTATGTAACACTTTTCCTTCGATGGCGTTCGTCCGACTCTGAAAATTTCTTTAATGGATTTCAACGTGGTCGCATCTCAGTCTCTGAAGAACCACTCTCATAAGGGAGGATAAACTGACAAAAACCAATGATTTCAATATCCGATTAAAAATACGAGGTCATAAATGAAAACAGTAGGTATCTTAACTGTCTTCTGTGTATTATTCTGTGTAAAATATTGAGCATGTGAAAGATTTTATGCAAGTATGAGGATCAAGTGAAGCGCAACTCACCTCACAGCATATTTTGAGGCTTTTTAAGCGCTCTATGAAAGAGGAATGGTGCACAACAGAGGCAAAATGTGGATGTATAAGTAGTCTAGCTTCACGGGCCGAATGCAGAAACCTTACCCATTTTGCTCTTCGTAAGCCTAACAAAAGTCCGGCTCACACATCCTTCATCGATGATCAAATGAGGGTGCGAGCTGCTAAGTTATTCACCACAATGAGAAATATGGAATGTTTAAACTAAAAGGAGACTATGGTGAGAAAAAATTGGAATATTTCCAAATTTTCGTCTTTCTTATAATTATAATGTAACTACTCATCTGACCACAGTCTTCCATAGTATACCTCGATTAAGAAAACATTAGTAACAATTCGACGCTGGCACCACCTAGTGAAATTTTACCGAGACACTACTCCTAATATTAATTTAGAGATTATTATTTAAATTTTTAATTTTATGTTGCTGATAAGCTATTTATGAATTAGTTTGAGTATTTTGAAATTTTTTATAGATAAAATGAAATAAAAAAAAATTTATAAAATAAAATTGTAAAGTAAAATTATTTTTTTAAATTTATAAAAATAAAAAATTTAAAAGTAAAATTTATTTTTTTTTTAATATTATAAAATTATTCGTAACTATCAATAATAACGCCTTTGACTATTTTTTGCTCTACCCTGAGATCACTTATGCACTAACTATAATCATAATCATAACTCAACCCAACAAATATTACACACTACTCTGGCTGAGTTGGAAATCCACTTAAATGCAACTTGCATGCTTTATTTTCTGCACAACCATAACATGGTTACATAATAACTTCACAATAGCAACGACTTACTTGGATTCAACGAGTAGGCCAGCTTTTTGGCGAATTGCGATAAGCGTACGGACAAAACGATAACCGGAAAGCCCACCAACTGCACGGGCAGCTGGAAAAGTGGGTCAGGATTTTGTGCCACAGCATCTTGAATCTCGAATTCCAACAATAACACAAACAACACATACAACGTTGGTATGAGCGATAGTGAAATGATTTGGCTTAGCTTCATGTTTGCGCTTATTTTATTTAGTTATTTTCTTTTAATAATTTTCAATTTCTTCTTTAGACACCAAAGCACTTCCGCAATTGCAGCGAAAAAATCGTAATTAAAGCGAACCACCAAGCGACACTGGGTTTATATACCGCGGACACACTAGGTGAAATGCGACAAGACAAATATATGCCTCACTTCCGCGTCACTTTATTTTTATATCTTTTAGGTGTTGTTATAAATTTACAACAGCGCCAGAAAATTCCAAAAGCGCAACAACAAAAATATATTTTCAGCTAATTTGCAATTAATAAAGCTTTGTGGAGCTGCTTGTGCCGTGTGGAGCCACGAACGAGACGCGACTTGTCTTGTACTAGCCAACTGACTGACTGAATTTGGCACGAGTAGGCTAAGCGCACACCGGCTGGCTTGAAAGACACAGGAATGCAAGCCAAAGCAGCGACAAAAAGTGGCACAAGCCAAAACGAAAGAGTTAAGCGAGAAACCCCGAAAATATTTTTGAGTGAAGTGTTAAAGACAAAGGAAAAAAAAACCTAGAAGTGGTGCGGCAAGAGAAGGTGCGGCAAAGTGTAACACGAAAAAAAGCATTGTGTAAGCAGTTAAAAATATTACAACAACAACAAGTGCAGCAGTGTTGGTAAATAGTTGGACAAAAGCGTCAAAAAGCTGTCGGTTGTTCATACATAGCGAAGTCCACAGTGAAGAGCTGTCGTAAGAAAACATGTTTGGCTTCGCAAAGCAAAGAAGGCTGATGATGACGCGAAGTCGGGATTCCCAAAAAAATTAAAAAATAAAAACTAAAACAGAAGAACGCTTAACAATGCAGCGCCAAACCCCAGCGAAGAGTGTGAGGGGCTCCAGCTACCAAAGTTGGCAAGCCAATTGACTTACATTGTTTGCAAATCGACATATATTTTATACCATCAAAATTGTATATCAAAATTTTTATTGTAATTTTTCCAACTTTTTCGGCACTGCAAACGCGTCTTGGCACTCTTAGTGCAAAACAAAAACGCAAAGAAAGACTGCAAAGGCAGTCCAAAGTAGCTAAGCAAAGACACACATCGCGGAAGCTTGCACCGCGAAATCCAAGCAAAGTCAAAGCAAAAACAAAGTGGGAGCAGCTGACTTATACGAATAATTAAAAAATAAGAAATAAAACAACAACAACAAGTGCCACGCTCATCAACGAACTCATTTGGTTGGTCAAGCCACGCCGTAGATCGAAGAAGCGCCAAAGCACGCAGGCCGGCCAGCTAGCTGTCTAGCGGCCTGCCGTCCAACAAGTGAAAGTGTTTTTGGCGCTTACGGTTCGCCTTCGGGCTATTTACACACGTATTATTGCCGCATATTTGTTAGTAGGTTGCTTAGTTCGTTTGTTTTGCTTGCCTTTACGGCCTCAGCTCATGGCATTATTATCACTGATACGCTTTATGCTCGTTTCTTGCGCCCAGACCTACCTTAAAGTAATGCCGCCGCGGGCTGTTATTGATATTCAAATGCGTGATTTGCAAATCGTTAGAGGTGAAGCGTGAGCAAAGCCAATATGAGTAGTTCAACAAAACTACTTGCATGTTTATGCACAGGGTAGTTCGCAAGCAAGCAAGTTTTTTTTTTTTTTTTGATACTAAACAAAAGATGTTTCCAAAGAGTATTAGAGATAAATTTATTTGAAATATTTATTATAAAGGAGCAAATAAGATATTTACCATGTATGTAGATGCCTATTGAATAAAATAATACTTTAAGGCTGACGTTGCTTTTGACAGCCAAAATTTTAGCAATTTTTTTCTCACATAATAAATGAGTTAAATTATTACAACTTTTATGTATATGAAAGAGCAATATTTGAGTAATATCTTGTTAATCCTTAATGAAAATATTATATTTTTGTGAATTTTTTATAAAATTTTAATGGAAATTCAGCCATTGGCAACTGCTTTTCGGTAGCATCGTCCAAAAACGTCTTCTCGTGGTGGTTAGCATAACAGACGAAGAAATTAACTAAAATCTAAAAATCAAATTTCATCGGTGAATAGAACAGACCAGCTCGTGATAAATCGAAGATTTGGAAAAAAAATAAATTTTTGGCAAATTTGCGAACAAAACAGTATGATTTTAAGTCTAATTGTGACAAATTGTCTTAGAAAAATTAGTTGTAATCGAAAAAAAAACAAATGCTGCCATGAATTCCGAGGTCATACTATTTAGAAAAACTGTGAAAATTTCAATGCTATCGCTTCACTATGTAGTTTCTGAGAAATCGTAACCACCGACTTTAAAAACAATGTTTCGAAAAAACACAATCAAATGTTGAAGTAGCAGACTGGTCTAGCCTAGGCAATCGCAATAAAAGTGCAGGAGATAGAATATTTTGGAGAGCAATAGGCCGCTGTTTACTCAATATCCAGAAAATAAATATTTTCTTTACCCTTTTATGTTCAACGAAATATGCCTGTGATGCGTGCAACCGAAATCCGCTTTCCAAAAGATTCTACCTCCGATACTTTTATTGCGCTTGCTTTGAAGCTTTGTGAAAAAGTTCTAGACATACCATAGCGCAGTAAAAATAAAAATAAAAAATTTTGAAATTCCAAAACTCTCGTAACTCCTTAAGTAACTGTAAGATAGGCAAGTACAATACACTAAGTAATTCTCTCTCAATAAAATCAAATGTTGAAGCAGAATCTTGTTAAAAGATTCATTGCTATTCACGGAAGATAGTATCATTTAACGGCTTCACAGCGAAACATCAATAATAGAGCGCAATTGTATCAAAGAGGCTCCACAAAACCTATATCCAGGTATATAATATATATAAAAGCTCGCGTAAAAATTGTTTTTTTTTCTGCTTATTATTAATAATTACTTTCTAAAGTTAAATAATCACATAGAAAAGCAACAAACCATAAAACAATTATAATTTTTGGAAACACTAGTGGACGTGCGCAGAGCGTCACACAATATTTGCGGCTAGCTTATCGAATAAGCGATCGATCAACTATTTAATTATTAATAACTATTACCAAATTTTTGTTTTATATACTAGAAAGGGTTTAGGAAAGGTGTACGAAGTTCGCATCAACTCGTGCCATTGCGTATGAGTAATGCCAAAATATTTTGCATTAACTTTAATAAAGCAAAAGTGAAAATGTTTTCTTATTTAAGTTTTTTTCCGATTATTTAATATTATTATTATTTTTGCGTAATTTTCCTAAACTAAGCACACTTTATGCGAACAAATTGACACCCTTATACGGTACGTATATGCTGCCAAAACGCAAACTCGCCAGTTCAACTGACAGCTGTGAGTTTTTTCGCTTTTCTAGTTTTTGCATGCGCTACTGCAAACATTGAAATTATATAAGCTGGATTCATATACATAAACATATTTACAACATATACATGTATACAATAAACATTTGCTTGTAGATATGCAAATTATAGTAAGAGTTATGACCACCTTAACTCAATAAGGCAGAGCACTTAGTACGTTTGTGAGTGTATGTATAGTGATATGTTATAACACCAACAGCAATTGCGTACTTATAGGTGCCAGGTTGCAATCATTTGGCCTTTTTCGTGAGCAGACATTAAACTATGCAGTTAAGGAGGGTAAGTACATTGAGTAATACGAGCCAAAATCAAGCAACAATAACAAATCGTTATAAAATTGTTTGCAAAATCAAAACACA